>NC_054597.1:10032557-10335587 GCF_004785595.1 Juglans microcarpa x Juglans regia | reverse complement strand
AAGCTGAAGAATGTAGTCTGGAATGGTTGCACCAACCAAAAACTGAGCAACATCATTGCTAAAGTTATTGCAATTGTTTGTGAGCAAGCTATATGTTTCAGCAGTATATCGAGGGCTTATTTCCTGAAGATACATTTCAAATACTTCCTTTGGCACATGCGTAACTCCCAATTCTACAACCCTCATTGGTGTACCATATGGTGTCAATCCAGCAGGAGCATGTTGTATGCCTCCCCCAAAGTAGTATTCATTACCGTAAACAACAACCCCGGTGTGCCTGTCATGCAAAAGATATTTGAAAAAAAAAATGTCTTGGATTAAAGTACTAAACCACAGTCAATTATTCCCTCCTGTAAAAAATAAAGGATATACATCATAAACGAAAACCACAAATAATCCTTAGAAGCATCAATCCAACATATCCTTAGAAGGAAAAATGGCCTAAATATTTAAAGAGAAGCACGCAATGATTAAACAAAAATGCAACACCAATACGACCTAGTTAACACCTATCTGATCTGAGTATCAGCATTTGATATGTCAGTTACACACTCCATACACACCAACATAAAACTTATATCATGCTTATCAAAGGTACTGCCACATCTGTACCATGACCATGAATCAATAATGCGTGCACTCACCATACACCCTCAATAGCCTTCCCCAAAAAAGACGTGGAAAGCTGCCGAGCTAGTCCTTGGCTAAGGTCATAAACATTCAAGGTAACCTTGTGACCCTCCTGCCGCGAGTTCAAGGAACTAATACATAAGAATTTGCAGAACACAATAGGAGAAGAAACACAAATACAAAGGACGGTAAACCTTATAAAAATAAATAAATTACGATAAAATTAAAAGAACCGCATACCTCGGCCATGATACTACGGAATCAAAAAGTTCAGAACACGATGCTTTATGAATCGTAAATAAAATTGATCAAGATGACCTATACAAACCAGAACAAGGACCAATTAGTGTGGCCTATGAAACACATCAGAGCACAATACCAACCACGAAAATGACAAAAAATGCAAATCAAAACGACTCCGACTTCGATACAATGAGGTTTAAGAAAGCGAAGCAATCAACAAAGAAGATTTCCATTTGTTTAAGCTTCCGTTAAAAAGTCATAAAAGTCTTCTAAGTTTGCATAGAAATTGGTCTCCATAACTAACCGCGAGCCGAAGGCCCAAATCCCAAACATCAGATAGAGACTCCACAATATGTATACACATATATTCAAGAATTTGAAAAATAACAAGAGTTGACGAGGATAAAATATACCAACTGAAATCCTCGAGCAAAGGAAACAACATTAGAAATCGGATCTCACAAACCAAAGGCAACTTTCAAACTCCCACGGGAAATCCATCAAAGCTCCTTTCCAAAACTCGGAAAGGGAAAAAAAAAAAAGAGAGAGAGAGAGGGAAGAAGAAGAAAACTTCCACAGGGCTACAATTTATATTCAATTGGAGAAAAATCTGAGAGATCGAGTCTGGTTTGACATGTTTTGGTAAATAAAATCGTAAGATATAGAATGTACCTGAGGAATAGGAGCGAATCACGAATCCTCGGCCTTGAGGAAGAAAACGCGTAAAACTGGAGCTAAACGGAGAATGAGAAAGTTGTGGGGAACTCTGTTTATATATAAGAGAGATCAAAGATTCTCTCTACGACCACCGGGAGGGGACTACACGGATTCACGTGCTTTCTTTCATGGCCTTCTAGATTCTGCCATTTCCTCCAACACGTGGTATAGTAGCTGTTTTTGACATTTCCAAACGGCGAGTTTTTTTTTTTTTTTTAAATGATGTTTTCAGTCGTGTAATTGCTGTTCATTTTTTAAAAAATAAAAAATAAATTTAAAATCTAACATATTTTATTATTGAATAATGCATAATTTCAAAATATGCAAGCTACACGTATTTTTTTAAAAAATACATAGAATATATCATTAAAAAATTAATTTTTTTATACAAATTTTCAATTTATCTACTTTCTTTTAAAAAGAAGTATACAAAATTTATCTACTATAAAACTGAAAATATAGTTTCTATTATTATTTAACATACTTTCTGATTTTCAAATTAGGATGTTATTGTTAATTTTAAATAATTTTTTTATAAAAAATTTAGAAAATAAATATGTGATACATCGTTATATAAATATAATATATTGTATGACATTAAAGTATGTTAATTTATAATTTATTTCTTAAATAGATCAAATATTAATCTTTTTAACATATGAGTTAATTCGGAGTTTATTTAAAATGATAGTTACCTATTAAATTCATTGAGTTTATTGTCACCTACTTTTGACATTTGTACATCTCTCACCCATATCAGTACTTCCGGTCTCAAATTTCTCTTTCACGAGACTCTAGGTTCGTTTTCTTTTGTCTATATTTTAGAAGGAAAATGATTAATCTCTACTTTTTAGAGTTCATTCTTTTGTCTACATTTTTAGGAGGAAAATGGTTAATCTCTACTTCTTAAGAGTTCATTGTCAGCTACTTTTTCGGCAACCTTTTGTGGACACATCTGGCCACAACATCTAATCAATCTACCATATTCGGTATACTCTTGGATTTGTTTAGTTATCTTAATTTATTATTATAATTTTTTTAAATTTTAATATAAAATATAATAAATAATTTAATTTTTTTAAAATTTTAAAATAATAATAATATTAAAAAATAATATTTTAACAATATTTTATTACCTCAACTCAACTCAGTTCAACATCCAAACGTAACCTCTCTTATATTTATTTGAATAGTTACAATATCTCAATATATATATATATAACAAATTAAGATATTTATTAAATTTTAAAACATTAAAAATTAAATAAAAATATTATAAAATTGACCAATTATTTAAATATAATTTATTGTAGGTATAGATCCGGATATGGATCTAGATAACAGGCCATAACCAGATCCGTATCTGAGTTTTAAAAATTAATCGGCTATCTACTCGAAAAAATTAACCGGATCTTTATAGGCATTTTTTAAACTTTTTTATTGCCTATTCAAATTTTTATAATACAAAATAAATAATAATACATCAACACACAATACATGCATACTACATATTACATTGTTATTTACATCACAATGTAAAACATAAATTTACAAAGAATAAATGTGAAAATTCCAAAAGACAAATACTATTGTGAAAATGAAGCACATTAAAAATGTCTCACATGATTCAAAGCCATCATCCTGTAGATTTGGAGGTAGTTCAATTGTGGATGGATTTAGATTGCAACTGAAGCTTCTAATAGATATTAGGTGAGTCTAACAGATACACCCATGAAAATATAATAGCCAAGAAACCATCCTAAGAACACAAATTATCATATTAGTTTTTCTTCTTTTTAATTTATAAAACAAAAAGATGCATTCTATATTTCTAACCTAATCTATATTTCCATTGATTATAGTTTTTTTAATAAAGTATTTGAAGACTTTTGCTAAACTTGTCTCACCTGCGTGAGATGCTGGTTCTATTGAGAATATATAACAAAAAATATTACAATGAATGAACTATAAAAGGGATGATATAGAGGATGTTCAGGAGGATTTGTGAGGATTACAAATATTCAAGAACAAGTTTCTATACATAATGTACAGACGAATTCCTAGAGTTACAGTGTGTGAGCTGTAGGGCTATCACTCCCCCTCAAACGAGGCCGAGGCTGTAGGCCAAGTTTGTTGTGTAGATGACGGAATGGTAGCTTTGCAAAAGGTTTTGTGAATATGTCTGCGATTTGGTGCTGAGAATGAACAAATTTTGTTTGAAGAGATCCTACTACCACATTTTCCTGTACATAATGGAAGTCCAGCTCTATATGCTTGGTGTGGCCATGAAATACTGGGTTTACGGTCATGTGATGGGCACTAATATTATCACAATGTAAAACAGAGGGTGAGGTAGATGAATGTTGAGGTCACGAAGCAAGAAGCTGCAGTGGAGGCCATAGATCGATATTCGGTCTCAGCACTTGATTGAGCTACGGTTGGCTCTTTTTTGGCGCTCCATGATATGTGCAGAAATGTGCACATATATGCAGTTGCTACCAAGAAATGTGTAGAAGCCGGTGGTGGAGCAACGAATGGTGGGGCAGCCAGCCCAGTCGGCATCGAAGAAGGCATATACGTCCAAAGTACTGGAGGAGAGAATCTGGAGACCATAGTCAGCAGTACCATGCACATAGCATAAGATACGCTTGACAACCTTGAAATTTTCAACTGTTGGTGAATGCATGAATTGCCATGCATAATTGACACAATAAGGAAGATTTGGCCGTGTGAATGTTAGGACCACCAACCAAGCTGCGATAGTGAGTAGGATCATTGTATGGTTCATTTGAGGATGGTTTAGTGCATCCTTTGGAAGGCAATGGTGTGGAGATGGGTTTGCATGAACCCATGGAGGCATGCTCGAGAAGGTCTGATGCATAACTAGTTTGAGATAGCACCATGCCAGTGGCAGAACGTTGAACCTCAATGCCAAGAAAATGATGGAGAGGCCCTAGGTCTTTAATGGAATATTCTATGCTAAGTTGAGAGATGAGCCAATCAAGCGTGGTTTGATTTTCACCGGTGAGAATCATGTCATCAACATGCAAGAACAAGACCAAGAGACCATCAGGTGAGTTGTAGATAAATATACTGGGATCGATGACACTGCAGTAGAAACCATGTTGAAGGAGAAAATGACTAAGACGATCAAACTAAGCTCGGGGAGCTTGTTTGAGGCCGTATAATGCCCAAGAAAGTTTGCAAACATGGTTTAGATGATTTTGGTCAGTGTATCCCAGAGGCTGTTGCACATATACTGGGGTAGAGAGGTGGTCGTGGAGGAATGTATTTTTTACGTGAAGTTGCTGAATTTCTCAGCCTTTAACAACAGCCACAGTGAGCACAAGTTGAATACTTGCCGGTTTGATGATTGGAGAGAATGTGTCCAAGAAGTTGAAACCATCTACTTGATTGAATCCTTTTGCGACTTACCGTGCTTTGAGGTGATCCAAAGATCCATCAGGCTTGAGTTTTGCTCGATAAACCTATTTGCACCCAACTATGTTCATAGAGAATTGTGGAGGTACAAGCTGCCAGATTGAGTTGGTAGCAAGGGCTGCAATTTCTTCTTCCTTGGCGACTGCCCAGCCAAGATGGCGTTTGGCCGTAATGACTAAGCAAGGAAGATAGGGTATGTCTGAGGAGAGTAAAGCCACATACAGTTTTAGGTCTTTTGGGTTTGGTTTACGGATTCCAACTCTGGAACAAGTGACCATTTGATGTGCTACCTTGGTTGGAGCCTTTGAGATAGTTTCAGAGGAGACTATGCCAGTTGTAGGGCTTGTGGACTCTTGAGCAACAATGATTGATTCGGTTGACCGGATCAAAGCAGGTGTCAATTCATGTGAAGAGGATGGCATAGCAGCTGTAGATGGCTGATGAAGTATCAGTGATGCATAAGCTGATGCATGTGGAGTGGTGTTTGTGAAGAGCCTTGTTCCCAATCAAAGAGTTATATGGTAAGGCAGATTCGTCAAAAACAACGTGGCGAGAAAAACACATGCACCCAGTGAGGGGATAAAAACACTTGTAGCCCTTGTGCTTGATGCTATACCTAAAAAATACACAAGGTAAATATTTTAGATCCAGCTTATTGATCCTGTAATCACCAAGAAAAGGAAAAAGACGTGAACCCAAAACTCTTAAACAAGAATAGTCTGGTTGATTTCCAAGCAATCTGAAGTATGGAGAATCCATCTGAAGTGTTTTGGTGGGAAGAAAATTTATCAGAAATACTGCAGTGGAGAAGCACTCAACCCTGAATCAGCGAGGAAGACGAGAATGAAACATCATAGAGATACCCAAATCAGTGATGTTTCTATGCTTTCTTTCGGCTTTGCCATTTTGTTCAGGCATCTTTGGGCATGCAGTTTGGTGACAAATACCTTTGGCTACAAGATGTTCGAGAAAGTTTTGATCGTTGAACTCACCACCCTCATCAATTTGAAGTACATGAATTTTGGAGTTAAATTGACACTCAACATAATTGTAAAACACAGTGAAGCTAGCAGATAAGTCTGACTTGCGATGCATGGAAAAAAACCAAGTGAAGCCTATGTAGTCATCAACAAATATAGCTTAGAAGTTTCTCATGAGAAAGAACAAGGGCTAGACCCCATAAATCGCAGTGAGTATTTTGGAAAGGCAATGTCACTTTATTCTCACTACTGAGAAAGGGAAGTTTATAAGATTTTCCCATTTGACAGCTTGTACAAATGGGGATGTTGTCATTATTTTTGTGACTTAACATAGAGATAAGTTTACGAGAATATAAATTATTCAGGACTTGAGGGTGAGGATGTCCAGGTCAAAGATGCCAACAATCAGAGTTCACATGTCTCACCTGTTTGAAAAACAAGCACTAGGTTGATGATCAAGCATTTAAAGGCGGCCACTCCTATGCCCTTCGCCATTACCCATTGTGCTGCCCTGTCTTTTATCACAAAACCATCACCATTAAATTCCACAGCAAGTAGGTAATCAGTTGTAAGCTTGGTAATGGATAATACATCCTTCTTAATTTTAGAAACAAGTAACACATCATTCAATGAAATTAAGGAGGAACAAGTACCAAGTTGTGCTTGACCAGTGTGAGTACTAGGGAGAAATTCACCATTGCCCACCATGAGACCCTCGGACCCAATATAAGGTTGAAGAGATTGTAGTATACTGTGTCAAGGAACCAATCTGTGTCTTGTGCATCAAAAAGCATAACAGTAGCTAAAGCTTGGGGAATGCTATCTCCCATGAAAGAGTAATTAAATCGATTGAAGCAGCGAAGAGCGGTGTGATTTCTTTTGTTACAGATTTGGCAAACTAAGACATCATCCTTTTCAGCTTTGCGAGAGATGGAGTTGGAGGAAGATCCGGACTAGCCATTTGACGAGCTGTAGGAATTGTTTGCCTAGTTTGAATAGCCTTAATTGAAACTACGACCCTTAGAATTGAATGCAGAGTTGCCTTGATTGCCATTGTGTCTTTTATTTTTATTGTTGTTGCTTTGGCCATAGAAAGTCATCTAAGGTGTTGCTTTAGCATCTGAGTTGTGCCTTTCAACATAACTTTCAAGCAGGGTGACCATTTCTGAGTAGGCAGGAACAAGGGGTCGAAGCATGGTAATGGTAAGCATTTCATAGTCTTTCCCAAGGCCGTGAAGTAACCACCATGATTTTTTGTTGTCAGGAATGGGTTTTCCAATCGCAGTAAGATCATCGCAAATTGTTTTGAATTTGCGAAGGTATACAGAAAGTGAATCTGTGCCGCGAGCAATCGACGTAAGTTGTTGCTTTAAAGCAAGGCTTCGATCAGAGGAGCTATGGGCAAAGGCATGAACTAGAGTGTTCCAGACCTTAACTACAGTGTTGAGGGCGACGACTATGCCAAGAACCTCTTCGAATAGAGTGACAATAAGCCAACCTTTAACCAAACGTTCTAATTTGAACCATTTTACGAAGGCATGATTGAGTTGGGAACCAACATCATCTCCATCAACATATTGAGGAAAGGGCTTGATTTCACCAAAGATAAATCCTTGGAGATCATAACTCTCAAGAATATTAAATATTTGGGTTTTTGAAAGAAAAAATTTTGTTGAGGTGAGGCGAAGAGATACAAAATTGGTGATGTTTTTGGGAGACAGGATATGGGTAGTCCTTTCACTTTCACTCCTATCACTTTCACTCATTTCCCTATGGAGTGAAAGTGAAAGGAGTGGAGGTAGTGGACATGTTTGAAGGTATTGTGTAGAGAGTTCTTGCAACTTACTATTCTCTCTCTGATACCATGAAAACTTTTGCTAAACTTGTTTCACCTACGTGAAATGCTGATTGTATTGAGAATATATAGCAACAAATACTACAACAAAGGAACTATAAAAGGGATGATACAGAGGATTTATAGGAGGATTTGTGGGGATTACAAATATTCATGAAACAAGTTTCTATACATAGTGTACAGACAAACTCCTAGAGTTAAGGTGTGTGAGTTGTAGGGCTATCAGTATTTCCATTGATTAATAACTTAAGTTTTGAGGCACTATTTAGGAGCAGAGATATGGACTCACTTGTATAATTGTGCAGATAAATACAATGATACTCAGAACTCCACATCTTTTTTTTCTTTCTACGACAATGCACTCGAACTCCACAACACCTCGAGTCTCAGTTTGCAATCTAAAGTATTGACGTTGCACTACACCATCAAACAGATTTATGCTTACCTTGCTTGAAACAATAACTCTAACCCAACACAAAAAATGCAACAAAGATAACTGCATAAATGCTATCTTAACACACAAAAGAGTTATGCCATTGATATCAAAACAAACATCATAAAATTGCATAAAACAAAGAACACGTGTGTTGTTTCAAAATGTGATCTGGAAAAATGAAAGTTTAGTAATGGACGTGTACATGAAGTATATACCTTTTGCTTGACCAGTTTGATATACTATAATATCGTCTCCTTTCTCATGTGGATGAAGCAAGACATTGACAAAGTATGCACTAAAGCAATTTGCAAACACAAATGTGTAAGGAATCCCAAATTCCCAATTACCTCTATGAGTGAATATGAGGCTGAACTCAGTGGAAGCAAGCAATAAACAAAGATGATGCTACAATTGCATACAAGCCAAAAGCATACAAATTTATGAGAACAGAAATATTCTCCCAACCGATAATGATAAAATAGAAATCTAACTTTACCTCATAAGAACTATATAAGAAATCTAACTTTAACTTATCAAACTTCCAAATGAAACTTTTGAGGGGTTCTTCAATATCCTCAAGTGGAATATGCTTAAGTTGATAAAGTTGAAGAAAGATGATTATCTTAAGAAGAAAAAAAATGTAGATGTTAAGTTAAATGGATAAATTAGTATTAAAAAATCAAAATTAACAAAGAAAAACATTTGCTTTCAATGTTAATGCCTTCTACGTGCTCCTCTACCTCTCAAAATTAATTAGTTTACAACCCAACCAATTTTGCATGCAGATTAATGGTTGAACAGTCTCCGGCGCTAATGAGTTTCGATATTGGTCCAATACACGTCCATCAGTGCTGAATGCTGACTCGATGCAACGGTGGAAATGGGGATGGCCAATACATCACGTACAATTTCCGCAAAGATGAGACATCTAAATGAGTTCCTCTTTCACCAAGTCAAAATCTCAAACTCAGGTATTTTTGGTTCAATCAAATCTGACAAATAAATATCCACCTCCGAGCTAAATATCGAGTTGTTTTGCTCCTCGAGATATTGCTCTAGAACCTTATCAACATCTTCATAGTCTAGGTCGTCACCAATAATACTTGAGGAACTTCTATGGGCCATATTTGATCTTCTACTAACTAGTCCATGAAACTTGTGAAATTGCTCAATCAAGCAATTCATGAGCAATCTCACTTTGGCCTCAATTCTATCTCCGCATTCATCCCTTTTGCACCCATTTTAACCATTATGCCAAGGAGATAATCTTGTATCAAGAGTCAAAAGGTACATAAACAATCATGTTCATCTTATTCGTGTTTGCCAATATTTATCAAACTTTAGCTTCATATTAGATATCATGTCAACCTCACTCAAACACACTTTGTTTAAAGTGTACTCTATTATACAAAATTGCTGAAATAACATATTTGAAGTCATGTACAATGAGCAAAAAATTTTCAAGGTGACATTATAAAATTCTTTTAGAAACTTAATAAAAATTCGAGCCCTTTGCCAATCTTCATACGCATGTGCCAAAAGTTGTGAATCCCTCACTCCCATTACTAGAAAAAAAAATCGTATTTTTCAATAACACTCAGCATTAGGTATGTTGAGTTCCATCTAGTAGGAATATCTAAACACACCATTTTTCCACACTCAATGTTAAGCTTCTTCGCACATATTTTAAACATATCAAGTTTTGCAAGTGAATATCTCACAAATCTTATTGCCTCTCTAGTATTATTTACTGCATCACATATATTTTTTAAACAATCACATACAATGGAGTTTAAAATATGTGCAGTACATCAAATGTGTACAAACTTGTCCCCCAAAATTGTGAACTCCTTATCTTTTATGCTCATGCTCACATTATCAATAACGACATCATTAGAGGATGCATTAATTACAGAGATCGTACAAAGGCGGTCAATCTCTCAATTCATCATACAAGACTCTAACATCCAAGTAATGCTCTCACTCTTATGATTAGGGATATGGCAAAACATTATGATTTTCTTGTTCAAGACCCAACTTCGATCAATAAAATGAAACGTAACACATATATAATTATTGTTTTACATCGATGTCCGTATATCGGTAGTCAAATAAACTCTTTGACTGCTCAACAAAGCCTTCAACTTTTATTTCTCCTTATTGTATAAACTAATACACTCTTTTTGCAATGTGGTTTGGGATGGTAAGGTGTATTTAGGGTCTAAAGTACTCAAGAGTTCAACAAATATAGGATGCTCTACAATCTTGAATGGCAATTCACACTAGATAAAATAATTGACAATCATCGCCCTTATTTTTTCAGGATCATATTTTCCTAACTCTTGAGGACTAGATCTTTTACCATCCATCCCAACAATAAATTGTGATAGTGATTAATCCTTCCCAATATTTTTTTTTCTCTCTCGTGGAAAAGGCTTGACAATAAAATCTTAGGTGGTGGGACATTGATTAAGTGCTATTTTTATAATGGCATCCATATAGCCTAAATCAATAATTGCATTGGGCTTTAAGTTCGATAGGATTAACAGGTTCAACCTTTGTAAAATAATCTCATACCATATATTAGTTGGTAGCCTTCTTGTCTCTTTTTGCCTTTAGGGGGAGGGATAGTGTAAGGTTTGCTGTATTCATGGAGGAAGGTACTAAAGAACTAGTGTTTTCCTCTATATCTAATGAAATATGAGGAAGACACTAAAACTATCTTCCATCTGATTTAAACATAAAAAATAAAAAGAGAAATATGATAAAAATCAAATGAACAACAAAACAAATATATATATATATATATATCCAAATAAACAATAATAACTATAAGATTCACTGCCCTTTAATAACAAGAAAATGACGAACACATTTATTTGCTCATTAAAAAAAGGATAATTAGACATGGCTAACTTCAAGCTGCCAATAATAAAAGAAAAATAAAGATCCATTTTTATTATTGGTAACTTGCACTATAAAATAACCAAATCAATTGGGTAAATTATTTGTTAATCTCCACAGGGATGTGCAAATCGCGTTTATATGCCATTACACCTACCATCTAGCAAAAAGGTCAAGTCAAAAAAAGTAACGGAGTTTGCAATTAAGGGAATAATATGAACCAAAATCTGCTTTAACTTCTTTGCTTGCTCAAATATCTTCTCATGTGCTAGTCGTTGTAACTCCATTAATTAACCAAGAAATGGCCAAAAAGAAGACTACTTTTTTTTTTTCTCAGGAAACGACTCAATTAAGTACAGATTTGGTTTATTGTTTTAATAATTTGCTTCTTAGTTTGGGTGTTAGACTTTGTTTCATTGAAAAATTGGAATGCGGCTTAGATTCCTTTTGGAACTTGGACTGAACTGAGATCAATTTTAAGTCTAATTTTAAGTTGGGTCTAAAATTCAAACATCCAACTCTCAAATCACTAAAATCGTCTCAACTCAAAGTCTCTTTACATGTGGGATATGAAACATTGTTCAACTCAACGCCTCTTTACATGCTGGACCTATAACTTTTTCAACTTTCCATAAATACATCTAAACTCATTTTAATATCCAAATACATCTAAACTTATCTTAGGTGGGTTCCACAAAACTCACTCAACCATTTCAACTCACTACTATTAATAAAGAATTCAACTCAGCTCAACATCCAAACGAGGCCTAAAGGTATCCTTTACCCTTTCAAGTTGGAGGACTTTATTGACTTCAACCCATAGGCCAAATGCACTTTTGGCAAACAATAGGCATTGTATAGATGATTTATTATACAGATTGACTTTGAGAGACAACTTTGAGCACAAAAATAATGGCATTCATATGGTCTACTTTGATTTTATCTAAGAGCATTCCCATCCAGGGGACTAAAATACTGTTATAGCTAAATTTTGGAGGAAATTTTAGGGATGGGATGAAAAATTCATTCCCTTCACATTCCCTATTTTACGCTTTGATTTTAAGGGAGCTACAGTCGTTCCCCATATTTGGGGAACGATTGTACATCCCAACTCTTTCTCTCATCCCTTTCGGGTTGTTAGTCCCACGTATTCCTCTCCCTCCACTCTCGGTTACCCTCTTCGACGTTGCCCTCTGTCGCACCTATTGCCACCATTGACAGTGATTTCTCTTCATCGACCCAAATATATGTAAGTTGTACTCATCTCTCACACGATTTTAGGATCTAAAGCCCCCTTCCCATGGCTAGACTCTGTCCTCTCCGATGCACGATTTTACACAAGATCTCTCTCCCGTGGTGGCTGAATCTTATGCATGTTGTGGGCAGTATAATTTTTCCTTACCTTTGGATCTAACTTTGGCCACTGAAATATGTTTGTGATCCCAGATTCCTTACGACAGTGCTTTCTGGGTTTGGCATTTCGATAGGATCTGTCCTCAAAATTGACTGTATTTGATGCTCTGTGTTACCTTTTTTAGTTCTTAGAGTTATGCATCTCGATCTACTTTTCTTTTTCATCAGTGTGGTTGATATTGATTTATTTGTTTGTTGTTTGGGCATTTCTTAATTCACTGCTCTAGGGTTTCTATATTGGCTTGAGGAATCCCATATTTGATTTGGTGGTCTGAGACATTTTTCTTCTAGGTGATGTTTGAGAAAATTGTTTGTTCTTGAACTGCTGTAAGCAATTTTGAACAACCAATGCTTAGTTCTTTGTCTTTGGACTTGTGTTGAGTTTAGACTTCTTGTTTGTTCTTGAGCTACTGTGATTAATTTCAAATCATGTTAATGGATTTTTGGACATTTTATTATTCATATTTTGTTCTTTCTATGTTGGCTTAAGGAATCCCATATTTGATTTGGTGGTCTGAGACGATTTTCTGATAGGTAATGTTTGAGAAAATTATTTGTTCTTAAGCTACTAATGAGCAATTTCGAAAACCAACTCTTAGTATTCAGTTTGTGTTTGGATCTGTGCTGAGTTGGACTTCCCATTTGTTCTTGAGATGCCGTGAGCAATTTCAAACCATGTTAATGGATTTTTGGGCATTTTATTATTCATGCTTTATTCTTTCTATGTTGGCTTAAGGAATCTCATATTTGATTTATTGGTCTGAGACATTTTTCTGAGAGGTGATGTTTGACGAAATTGTTTGTTCTTGAGCTACTAATGAGCAATTGTTTGTTTAAGGAAATTATTCATGCTTTATTCTTTCTATTCAGTTTGTGCATAATTATTATTTATCACGACATTTGTGAGCTGCAATTACTTCTTTAGGCATGGACTATTATTAGTTTGTGCATCACTTTTTCTGGTATCATTAATTATCATTACTAATTATTAATTATCATTGGCATATTTAATGGTGGTATCTCTTGTCTTATTACCATGGACTGACTTGCTGTTAGTGTAAATTACCTAGTTTGGACTAAATAAGTTGTTGTTATTTTGAATTCTACCTAATGTCTTTGTATACATTTATTTACTGTTTGGTACTGATTTAGGCATATTCTCTGGGGTTATATGTATAGTGTAAGGCTGTGATGATGGGATGTAGGACTCCATGGGAGGGGGCTACGAGACAAGTGTTTTTAATGGAACTTCATCGATATGGTAGGGCAATCCAAACCCGAATGGCCACCAACTATTTTGTGATCGTTTTTGCAAAAGGCAACGAGGGTTTTGGTGTTTTGCAGCCATTATCTTAGTTGAGCTCCTGTCTCACACATGACTGTAAATTCTATAAATCATTCCGAGCCACGTTTAAAATACAAAAGTATTTAGGGAAGTGGATGGGAATGCTCTTATTTTTTATTTTGTAAATTTTTTACTTGTTTGGATTTGAGTTGTCTTAACCCCTCGGTTGTGATAATAATAAAATCTGAAAAGGGTGAAGTGACACTTTGGCACACACCTCCATGACATGGTAACCCTGGATGGCCAATAAATAGTGGCAACCGGTTGTTGCAGCCATGCTAGGGAGGGTGCCGAGTGTGACCATATGTTACCATAGGATTTTTGAGCCGACTACCAAAATCACTTGCAGAATATTGTTCATAATTGTCTAATATGTGTACCACATTTCTATGTTTACAACTTTTTAGAGATGGATTCACAAGAGCATGAAAATATGTTCTTCACCAGCCTTCTGACTCAGGAGTGTGAATTTGACCACATTTTTGGGAGTCAAAGTGAACAATCTCCCGTGACTTTAGATGACTCTCCACCCTCAATCCAAGTAGAGCCTCCCTCTTAAAGAAAATCAGCCAG
This sequence comes from Juglans microcarpa x Juglans regia, assembly GCF_004785595.1. NCBI lineage: Eukaryota > Viridiplantae > Streptophyta > Magnoliopsida > Fagales > Juglandaceae > Juglans > Juglans microcarpa x Juglans regia. Next base: position 10,321,050 of record NC_054597.1, on the reverse strand, counting down.
GGGTGCAAACTTTACCCTCGAAGAAGACAAGTTACTTGTCTCCGCATGGCTGAATAGTAGTGTTGATACAATCCAGAAAACAGACCAAAAACATGCCCAACTTTGGAAAAAAAGTTAGTCAATACTTCAATGAGTATCAACAAAGTACAAATGAGCGGAGTGTTGGGTCCTTAATACATCGGCAGTCTGCCATTCAAAAGACGACGAACAAATTTTTTGCTAAACTCGCACAAGTTGAAATGTTGAATCAAAGTGGCATGACTGAGCAAGACAAGGAATAAGCATCTACTTTTTTATTATTTTTAGCACTTCATTATGATATTTATGCGTTATGTTTCCTTTATTTTTAGTGGGTGGTTAATTATTTGATTTTATGCTTTCATTGGAAGTTTGACCAAACTAAGGTCATGTACTAATCGCTTGAGAAAACGTCCTTTCAGTTCGAGCATTATTGGCAGCTATTACAGGACCAGCCGAAATGGAATCAACATTGCACAAAGGACGGGATGAAGCAAAGGTTGATAATGTCCCCGACATATTCTCGTACCTCAACAGTTGCACCTAATTCACTTATGGATTCAGTTGGTGGTACAGAGTCCGATAATCTGGTGGATAATGATGTCATCGAATTGGATAGGTCAATGAGAAAAAAAAGCTGAGAAAGAAAAACGTAAGGCCCAAGCCAGGACATCAGATGAGCTTGTGGAGCTGAGCAAGCATAAGTATACTCTCCTAGAGGAGTCACGTACTCAGGAGAAAGAATCTTTTTTACTCAAAGTCGATTAGATGGCATATGATCGAGAAAATGAGGGAAATAAAAGTAGACAAGAGGACGAGAGACTAAGATTGGAGGCGGAGAAACTGGAAATCGCCTGATGGGAGAGAGAGGAGTGCATAATGTTGCTCGATGTGAGTACATTGCCTGGAGTTCAGCGGGTATATTTCTAGCAACTTCAAAATGAGATATTGGCGAGACACAATACATCAGAAAATTGACTAGAACATTCTTTTTTGTAACTTATTTTTTTATTCAGTACTCGGTATCTTTATATTTTATGCTTGACACATTAGTATAACCTGATAGACTATTGAGACTGATGTTGATGGTTTTTTTGAAGGACTTTAGCACGTTTGTTGTATTTTATAATTTGTACGTTAACAAGTATTTATTGAGAATATATAAAAACGTGGTTGTTGAATTTGAGTCTAATATGGATAGATGTTGCTTGATTACAACTTGATATTACAAATCTTTAAACTATTACAGATAATAAAAATATTACAGTAACAATCAGCATGTTCTTGAAAAAAAATATGTTTTTTTGGAATGAAAATCGTGGAAACAGGAATACATGGTCGCTACTGATATTAAAAAGATAGAGAATCCAACTGAACATTCTCTTCTATTGTTGGTAATAAATATGCCATTGATGTTCAATTAAATCTGCTTGAAGTTGATGATGTGCCGAGCTGTCTCTAATTTCATGATGGCACTGAATGAAGTTGATAAATTCGATTGTTGGATTGCGCGACAGTTCTAGAATATCATCATCAACTTGATCATACTCTATGTTTGGACCCTAACTATCATCACGCTCGTCCTCAATGATCATGTTATGTAGAATAACATATGCTTTCATTATATTTGTTAGCTCATTGACTTTGAAAAATCGAGAATGTCCACGAACGATTGCAAATCGTTGTTGAAGTACCCCAAAAGCACGCTCAACATCTTTTCTTGCTGATTCTAATGTTGTGGCAAAGTTTTTCTTCTTATTGCCTTGGAGTGATGAAATCTTCTTCACAAACATTGACCACTTGGAAAAAATATCATCGGCAAGGTAGTACCCCATAGTGTAGTCGTTGCCATTGATTGTGTAATAGATTGGAGGAGCACTCCCTTGGGCAAGTTCAGTGAAAATAAAAGATCTTTCTAGCACATTAATATCGTTATGTGAACCGGGCATACCAAAAAATGTATGCCATATCCAAAAATCATATGAAGCAACTGTTTCTAAAATAATAGTTGGTTCATGGATGTGGTCGAAGTACATACATTTTCAGGCAGCGGGACAATTTTTTCACTTTCAATGCATGCAATCAATGAATCCCAGCATTCTTGGGAATCCCCATTGTTCACCAACCGCAAGCAATTGAGCAATATCATTCGCATTTGGAGACCGCAAATATTCATCTGAAAAAATAGTTACGATTGTCTTACAAAATTTTTTGAGGCTTTCCATTGCGGTGCTTTCTCCAATACGTATGTATTCATCCATAAAATCTCCAGTAACCCCATATGCCAGCATTTTAAGTATTGCAGTTATCTTTTGCATAGAAGATAAATTAAGTATTCCGGCATTATCTCTTCTCTGGACAGAGTATGACTCGTAAGCCTCTACCTCATTTAGAATATAGAGAAATAAGAGACGATACATCCGAAATCTCATTCGAAATAGATTGGAGGGATATATTAGATTTCCTGCGAAATAGTCACGAAAAAAACACTCGTGCCCTTGAATATGATCACGCTAAATAAACTTATAACGTTGGCAATTGCCACAATGTCTCGAGGACTCTCCATCAGCTTTAACATTAAGAACAACATCTAACTCATCATCAGATGACAAGTATATGAGCAATTTGCGAAAAAAAAAAAAAGAACGAGCCATTTGATTAAGGGAGTTGGAGATGAGACTTGGGTATTTGAGAATGTAAATGCAAGCATAAGATGTATTTATAGAGGAAAAAATTACCATTACATATAAGACAGAAAATGTTACCGTTGGAGAAAAGACAAAAAAACTTACCATTGAAGAAAAGACAAAAAAAGTTACCTTTGGAGAAATGACAAAGCATGTTACCGTTAGAGGAAATTCAAAATGTTACTATTGTACTATTTTGCAAAAAAATTTATCATCAACATGCGAGTAGGTATTACCATTAGAGAAACTAAAAAAAATATTACCTTCATATGAAAATAAAAAAAAAATGTTATCGTTAGACAAATGCAAATTAAATATTACTCAAGTATATACGGATAAAATCATATTAAAAAATATTATCGGGTTGGAAAATGCATATATTAAAAAAAAATTATTATTTTTAATACCGATGTTGAATTGAAAAATAATACTGTATCCAAGAAAAAAAATATCATATAAGTATTTATAAAATGTGATATTTGAAAAGAAGAGAATAAGAAAAAAGAGTTAGTGGTTAAGAATGTAAATGAAGTGAAAGAAAAAAAATAATAAAGAAAGAATAGAAGAATATTATTTTAATAGAATAGAGAAATGATAAGGAATGAGATATAGAATGTTTTTTGAAGATGAGTAAAATTTAAGATAAAATTATAGAGTATCTTTTTTAGCTAAAATTTAGGAAAAAATTTAGGAAAACGGATGAGAATGCTCTAACTTCTCTAAATATTTCTAAATATCTATAATAGCCCCAAGTTTTCAATGATGGTCAAATGTGCTCAGTGCATATTTTCCCATATTATCATTTTAGACTGGACCATAATTTTTGTGCCATTTTTTTCTTCTAGAACATGGTTCAAGTCAGGAAACACAAGTTATACAACAAACTCACAAATAAAACAAAGTTGAGACCTACAATTTCAAGATGGACTACTCAGATCTGTGCTATTTGTTTTTAGGGGATGCAAGACCTCTACTCATATTTTTTTGTAGCCTATGTGATAAACCGGCATAAAGAATTCATTAAAATCATAGCAAATCACAAATCACAACAAATGACAAGAAACCCAAAAGCAGGGGACAAAAAATTACAAATACAAATCACAAGAAATCACCTGGAGCTCAAATAAAAAATTTAGGATTCTTCAAGAGACCACTCAATCAGACTTCACAGGGGGCGTGAGAACAAAGTGACCAAACCTAGAAAGCTGTCAAAGATCAATTGTGAAACAGACTACCGTTAACTTATAGTTTGAAGAACAATGGATGGAGAGAGAGAGAGAGAGAGAGATTTAGGGTTTACGTGACTTTAAAGGACGGCAACCCCTGCTAGTCACCGGCAACGATGGATCTCGTTTGGGGATGCTAGGGTTTGGAGGGAGAGTGAGAGTGAGAGGAGATTGAGAGAGAGAGTGACGAGAGTCGACTTTGAGACTTCAGATTAATTCTGATTTACGACTTTGTTTCACAACAAAATTCTAATTTTTAAAAAAGTATCCAGTTACGGATAATCGGTTAAATGACTGGATCCATAATCGGGTCTGGGCAATATTATTCCCCTCCAAGTCCAATCTGAGAAGATAATAGCCTAAGTTGACTTGAATTTTTTAGTTTTGGATCGAAATTGAAAAAGAATCCGATCGTGATGCATATCCGTAATTTGTTAAGATTATTTATATTTCAAAATTTTAAAAAATAATATTATTTTTATATTTTGTAAAACTGTAAAATTTAAACAAGTGATCCAAAACTTGAAGATCTTACGTCATATCTTGTCCCTTACCACGCATCGGTATAACCCCATGTAGACTTCGAGAAACTATTTTGCCCTAATCTTCCTGCAAATGCAGCAATTGCAACGTACATATACTTAAGCCTGTTTAGGATTGAGTTTCAAAACTTAAAAATTGCTTTTAATTATTTAAAAGCTATTTTAAAGAAAAATGATATGTGAATTTATAAAATTGCTTTAATTACTTAAAAAAATTGAAAGTCTACTTTTTAAAAAAGTACCAAATTAAAACTTTTATATAAAAATTCTGGCAAATAACTATATATTTTTAAAAAATTAATGTAACTAACTTTAAAAGTGTTTTAGATACATGTTTACTAAACAACAAACAACTTTTGAACTATAGAGTTTATTATTTAAGTTATAATCTATAAGGCCTAAAGCTAAAAGGTATATTTCTTACCACAATCTCAAACATGCACTTAAAGGGCCAAGTATATTTATTCATATTTTCATGCTTATAGAAATTGGCGGCCCAAAAAAATTCATAATTTCTTTATTCTCCTATGCTTTTTAAAATTTTGTAAAATTTTAATATACATAAAACTGTTTCCCTCTAATTTTTTTCCTATTACCACAACACTTTGTATCATTTCTATATATTACCTATTTTCAAGAATGTAATCACACTACAATTATATTAAAACTAAGAGTGAGAGAAATAATAAACTATTAACATTGGCTTCAAAGTTTTTTATTATACAATTTTAAGTTTCTAAATATAGAATTTAAAGGGAAAATACGAGAAAAAAACTATTTAAGATTGATGATTTATATGAAAAATAATAGAGATGATTTATCCTCAAAACTTCATTGAGTAAAGAAAAGTTTATTTAGGTCTCAATTGTAGTATTCTATGCTTAATGTGACACCAAAATAAATAGATTTTACATAAAATTTGATAAATTAGCTCAGATATTATAATAAAAAAGATATTCTAAAAGATCAACTGATAATTTCTACGAAGAAAATTTATTTTAAATATTTCTTATTTACAAAAATAATAATAGATAAATATTATTATATGAAATATTGTCATAAAAAATCTGAGAAAAATATTAATTTGTGTTTTTAAAATTTTATTTCTACATTATTTAGCAAATTAGTAAAATTTTATTTTATATATACTTTATAATTTTATAATATTTTTTTATTTTAGATAAACATATTTGGTCCCTGAAAAAAATTTGCTGTTACGCCACTGGCCCGTCTTCGGAGCCGTTGAAGCCCAGGATATTGGTTGCGGGCCCCAACTAGCCTATCTCCGTCGTCTGTACGTTCTCGTGATTGATGCTTGTTCTTTTCCATTAAGAACTGCTCTTCCCTAAACCGTCAACCCTAGCTCTTTTTGCCTACACCTAGGCTTTTACTTCTACCAAAGTGACTACACGCTTCCACCCAACACATCACCTCTCCAGTATCGATTGCCACGGAGTCACAGACTGCAATATTTGGCTTGTCTCTCTCTCTCTCTGCATGAAATCAAACAAACTCTTGCGCTCACAAACTACAAAACCAGTTGAACAAAGATGGGAAAGTGCATGAAGAAATTGAAGATCGCAGGTGATGTGGCTCTGATCATGGAGCTCTCCCATTTACCCCATGCGGCCTCCATTGGTGCCTGTACCAGAGCCAAACTCCTGGCCCTTCAACGATTCCAGAAAACTACTCTCTTACCCGCTGTTGCACCCAACCCAGACGCATCCTCCCTCTCCTTCCTCCAGCTCCGCAGCCGCCGCCGCCTCCAGAAACCTCCTTTATTCAGAAAACAACAGCTGCATCAACATCAACTACAGCCACAGCTTTGCAGAGAGAGCCCAAGCCCCAGGCCCAATTCGAGGCCCAGGGTAGGGCGGGTGGACGAGGAGGAGCAGGGGTGTGTTGGTGCATTTCCGAAGGGAAATGAATCAGAGGATAGTAATGATTTCGGGGTTGAGGCTTCGTTTGGAATGGAGCTTGATGGTGGCGACAGGTAAATGTTTTTCTGAAATGGGTTTGTTTTTTTTTTATTAAGTTATTTTCCATTTTAATTATTACTTTTCCTCTCTGTTTCATCCATTTTTTTCTTTTAATGTGATTTTCAGTTCATGGGTTCCTTGCTCAGTTGCTTGGCCTTTGAGTTTTCCTTTGGGCTTATTTCATGAAGTTTTCTGTCGGGGTTCCTGGTGTTGTTCTTTCTTTCGTCTTCAAAAGTTTTTTAATGAAGCTTTTATTTTATTTTTTGTCACTTCTGGGCTAAAGAGGTTTTTGCGGGGGCTTTCAATTTTTTTCTTTTTTTCTCTTTTTGAAAAGGAGCCTCCTTTCTTTATACATCTCGAGTCGAAAAGGAAAGAACTTCGTTTTTTTCTTTTTTGTCCTGAAAGAATTTACATTTATAATTTCTTTTCTGGCTTGCATGAACTGATGGAAGGGACTTGAATCTTAGAAGTTTCCAGTGTTGTTTTGTTCTGGTTATGCAACGTAAAAGAAAAAAAAAAGGTTTGATGAAAGCACATTTCTCTGAAAACTTTGGTCCTTCCGTTTTTTTATAAATCTGTCTGGCTTCTTTCTTGCACAACCCCAATCTTTTTTGTTTCTTTCATGGCTTCTTTTTTCACTGTCACCAGGATATGAGATACGGAGAATAAAGCTTTATAGTCCTGTAAAACGTGTGTTTTTGAGTCTTGATCGCGTCCTTGAGTATCTTAGATGGAAAAATTATAGATAGTAAAAAGTAGTTACTCTATTTTCATTGGAAGGTCTGCCGTTTTAGTTGTTTTTTTCTCCTTTTCCACTTTGATCCAATTTATCAATGTTTTATTGTTCCTGAAAAAGCATGAATACCCTCACTTGTGAGAGGGTCCTTATCTGCAACTTGAGTATCTCTTAGAAGAATTTATTAATTTCCAAATTGACATTTCCATTACCAAATCCTCTTACTGCTCTAAAGGATTAACGAGAAAGTGAAATGACAAAAACAATTCTAACGAGAAAGTGAAATCATAAGTCTCTGCATATGATTTCCAAAACCACCTTGCTGAAAATTGTTGCTCCTATAATGAAAAAGAAGGTGAAACTAATTGTTGCAACACTGGCAGCAATATATTTTTTTTGTTGCCGTGTTTGTGTTTGTAATGACATCGTATTCATGGGTTCTAGTTTCCGACTGAAACATGTGTGAGGAATACTCTGTTTGGGTGGCTTGTAGTATTTGACAGGGTTGGCAGATCTCTTCCTAAACACAGTTGTGCCAAATTGGTGCTTGTCATATTAAAAACATGTTACTTCCTTAGGTGGGGTTTGTTGCACCACGGATATGTGATACCTCATACTGAATGATAAGGTTTGGATATCATTGATTAATCATTTTGGAGTATAGAACCCAGATGTGGCTTGGGCCTCCCTTGGGGTGTTACCGGATAAGTATGTGAATGTTGCTTTAGTTTTTTTGTTTTTTTAGATGTTATAAAATGGCTGTGATTTAAAACTGTTTCTCGTGTAAATTTGTATCAATTACGAACCCTTTTTTTAAATTATTATTTTTTTCTCTGTAAGCACAATTGTGAAATGTTTTGGTGTGTATATAGGAGCATCAGGCACAGCGTGCCATGCAGTTTGATAAGGGACTCAGATTCCATGAAAACCTGTGGTTCAACCTCCAGGCGAACAATTTCTACTGAAGCTAACCAAAGAGTTAGGAATGACATGAGAAGAAACATCCCAACAACACAAGAGATGGAGGAGTTTTTTGTCTGTGCCGAGCAGCCACAACAGAGAATGTTTATTGAGAAGTATGATACTCTCTTTTTTGCACTCTTTGCTCGAGAGCTTCTATTTCTTTCTGCTCGAATGTCAATTATGATCCCTACAAACTCCGGGTTAACTTTATAAAGTCCGTTTATCATTTGTATTTCTGGTTTTGTAGGTACAACTTCGATGTGGTGAATGATTTGCCCCTTCCAGGACGGTTTGAATGGGTGCAGATGGTTTCCTAAGCAAAGACCATTTTATTAGAGTTGCCATTCCCTGCAATTACTCAATTGATTCTTGGCTAGGGCATTTGAAGTGTGTAGGGCAAGGAAGCTAGAGCTAACATGACAGAACTTATGAATAGGGAGGGATTCATTAGGGGAGGAGATTTGAGTAGGGTAGTTTTAGGGCTTTGATAGTTCCATCAATGGTAATATCTCATTGCTAGATTTCATTTCCAGTCTTTTCTTAATTTTAGGGTGTTGTGTATAGTTAGGTAGGGATAAACCTTGCTCTTTGGATTAATGAAGTCTCTTCCCTTATTTGGTGCCATGCGTTTTTGTTACTGATATATAACCTGCAGTTCCTATTCAAATCTAAGCAAGATTGTTTTCTGCCATGGATGTTTCACCATGATCTCAAATCATGAATGGGCAGCTGGCTGTGACCAAATTGACTGCCTGGTTGGGTTGACTGTTGTCTTTTGTCTAACCAGTTCTGGTGCATAATTTTTTTTTTTTCAAATAAGCAAAATCAGGTGTGGCAGTTGAATAGGGAACTGGGTCCTCTGTGTTTACAGAGCACATGGTGGTGGGGTTGTTTTCAACACTTTTTTTCGGATTGTTTTGTTGCATGTTGCTTCAGAGTTTCAGGTTCTTTCTTTCTGACATGACACCATTGACATGGTGTTTTCATTGAATTTCAGTTTCTTGAAAATTTTCACTCTTACCCTATTGACTTTTGGGGTAATACAGCTGCATCAGTCTGTCAAGAGAACATATCATTTATTGATGAGCAATGATATATATACAATAAATTATATAATAATATTATAAAATAGAATATTTTTATAAAATTATGTTATTTTTATAAGATATTTTAAAAAAATATTTTTTATTTAAAATATTATTGTATAATATATTATATAAAATGTTGTGCGTAAATTATTTTCTTTTATTTATTGGGTACGCATGGATGCGTTTGGATGGGGAGTAAGCTCTTTTTTGCCTGTTCACATGGGAACACTGGACCTTTTACGCACTGATTACGTCATCAACTGCGGTTCTACTTTATGTTCAGCATAGATTTTAGTGAAGGAGAAAAAAAAAACATTTTACAACCTTAAATTATAATTTTCTATTTCAAAATATTAAAATTCAAGAAGAAAATGTTGATGTTAGATTTGGGATGTGCATAAAGAGGATTCAAGTCATGGTAAAAATGAGAAAAAAAGAAGTTATTACGACAGAGGAACGTTATGTATAAATTACTATTTATTCTCATATTTTATATCTATAATTTTTTTATAGGATGTGAGAATATTTTTTTATAAAGTGAGAATATTTTTTGGGGTGATAAATAGTGGCTAATATGAAGAATTTTTCTATTATGATATTATGTATCTTTTTAATTTTTTCAAGATGAAGAAGGGAATTGCTTTCACTCTATCTCTTAAAAAAGAATTTCTCCAAAAGAGAGAAAACAAAAACAAGAGGAACGAATCTGAGGTGAGCCCATGAAAAGCCAGCTTTGCGGTCTCCCTTTGTTCATCCGAAGAACAAACAACATTCAATATTTCAGTCTCCAAAAATTGATTTCATGCTATCTAACTCTTCAATGCAAATCTACTAAATTCTAATAATGAAAGACAGGAAATTCTTCTAATAATGAACAAATGGGAAATTCTTGAAGGTGCTGAAAGTAAACTAGTGAAAAGTGTGTTTTCTCTAATTAGGGTGTCAAGGTATCCTCACTACTATTTATTATTTTATTATTATTTTTTATCTACTTTTTATTACTATTCACTACTATTTAATATTCTATAATTACTTTCTTATTACTATTAACAAAATATCTCATTACCCAAACACAAGCTAAAGCTATGTGAAGCTCAAATTTAAGCTATGCTCGTTTCATTCAAAACTCACCTCAATTCATCTCGTCTCAATTCATCTCATCGCATCATTACAACTTTCTCAAATTCCTATACAAAATATAATAAACAATTCAATTTTTTCAAATCTTAAAACAACTTTCTTAAATTTTCACACAAAATATAATAAATAATTCAACTTTTATTCTACTATTTACAAACCATCTCAACTCATCTCTAAATTCAAACCACTCAAGCTACTCCTAGATTGTATTATGGAAATTGTAGTCATGGGGGGATGTGAGCCCAACTAAAAAAGTGCAGAGAAAGCCCAGACCGGTTTAGCTCCTAGGTGGAAAAGCCATAAAACTTTTCACTTCCTAATAGTCTATGTTTGGTTGATTGAGTGATCTCAACCCATTTCAAATTAATTATTGATGGGATCCACTATTTTTTCAATTTTCTATATAAAAAAAAAAAAAACTTAAACCTATCTAAACCTACTTTATACATTTACACATATATCTCAACCTATTTACATTTAAACACATCTCAATAGAAGCTACAAAACAATGTTATTCACAGATCAATTCAATCATCTGAGATCATTTCAGCATCCAAACTCAGCCAAATGTTCTATCAAGAGGATTGATATTGCTCCTTTATTTTGTGTATCTTATCTTAGAGAAGAAAGGTAAATCTGATGAATAGAATAGTAGAAATTTAAATCTCTATGTAATTTGTACTACATGGAGTATAGGGGCGGATGTAGCTAAGTGGTTCAAGGCAGTGGATTGTGAATCGACCATGTGCGGGTTCAATTCCCGTTGTTCGCCCATAAATTACTAATACCATAAATTATTAATACTAATAATTAATTTCTTTGTCGCCGTAGTAAATAGGATAGGAGAGAAAATAGAATTTAAGTATGTTAGTGTTAGAATCCCGCAAGTGTTAAAATCTCACATTGCTTGAGAATGTCTCTTGTATAGCCTTGGGTCTCATATATATAACATATTCATTGTTACTGTTAAGCCAACTTATATAACACATCATATTGGAATATATATGCTTCATTAACCATATAATAAATATGCTATACAAGATGACCTATATATAGGAGGCCAAAGGTTATACAAGAGGCATTTGTCAAACAATGTCGGATTATAACACTAACGCACGAACTTTTCTTCAGGGCAGGCTGCAACTTCTTTCAGTTACTTCTCATGATCAACTCATAGATATCTTTACTATGTCACAACTCATAGATATCTTTACTATGTCACATCATTCGAGGAAGTTTCTTGATCTTGTTAACAAACTCAAGTTCGTTTCACATACTCCACCTTATGTTTGATGGGGTTGTTAGAATAGTTAGTGTGTTAGTGTTATAATCCAACATTGATTGAGAATGTCTCTTGTATAGCTTTTAACCTCCCTCATATATATAAGCCACCTTATGTAACTAACGAAGCATATTAATTTTAACACACATATTTCATTTGTATGAAGTAGAAACAATGGTAGTGTGTGTAGCGCACACATGTTACCTACTAGGGAATATTGATGTGTTAATAATGTGGAATTTAGAGGCTTCTTATATGTATTGAAAATTTGAAACTGAAAGTAAAGGAAAAGGATAAAAACACAACAATATTTTTCACAATATTTTTTTTTAAATGAGGGATATTTTTATAAAGAAAAATTTTACTTATCATCCAACACAACACATATCATACATAATTTTTTATTTTTTCACGTCAAATGTGTGGTATATGGATAATGAGTAAAAGAACTCAATTAGTTTAGGAAGAATAAAACTATTTTTTTTTTAAAGTATGGTGTGTGGTATGTGGAAATAATGAGTAGCAAATCTCTTTTATAAAATGTCTCGTAAAAGTAATATCATTTTATAAAAACATTCTTATTTTAAAATATAGTTATAAATATGAAAAATATTTTAATAAAAAAAGAATTACACAAAAGTAAATTCATAAAATGACAGACTTGATATGATACGTTAGATTGTAAAATTATTTTTATCATTAAATAATACTACTATGTCGCTTTATTTTGCCCCATCATTTTGATCGTTTATGTATTTAATTTTTTTTTAATTTTTTTACTTATTAATTAAGAAAATAACTATTAATGTATTGATTTTTTTTATAGATTTTAAAAATGTTTAAAATATATGAATAGGAAAAACTAGAAAAATTAAAAAATGAATTTTGCCTAAACATAATCAATTTATGAATTTATTTTTGAGTAATGATTGGCTTACAACTTATTTATAATTTATATATAACTTTAAATATAATAATATTTTTTGAAAAAAAAATTAAATCCATCGAATCAAAAATAAGATTTTAAATAAAATTTAAAATAATAATATTTTATTATACAATTATAAACTACAAGAATAATTATCCTTAAAGGTAAAAGCGGAACAGGAAAGTCATAGGATGCCTTTTAAGATGTTCTGTCCAATCACAGAATCACTTCTGCATTCAATTGTTGTAGTTATTTGCTTTGGTTTGTTTGTTTATGTAGAGAACATCATCGATCGCTATCAGTGAGCAATCAGGAATCACGACTCGGCGTGCAATGGTAATGATTAGGATTGACGTTCGCATGCATTCTACCGTTTGCTTTTTCTGCTCCAGCCTCCCGCTTTTACAGCTTGAAGATTCCTCTCTCTCTCTCTCTCTCTCTCTCTGAAAATGGGTCATGCTTTCCGAGCTTCAACTTCTCCCCTGTGCATGTACTAATTTCAAAATCAGTACAACAATCAGGTTTTCAAATTTTTTAAAATTAATATTTATAATTTTTAAAATTCACAATTAAGTACTTTCAATATTCTGTTATATTTTTTAATTGATTGACACGTGACATCAATATATTACATCGACTAATTAAAGATTAGGTTTTTTTTTTAACTAAATTCCTCTCAATTCATCGTTATAATTTTTTTAAATTTCAATATAAAATATAATAAATAATTAAAATTTTTCAAATTTTAAAATAATAATAACATTAAAAAATAATATTCTAATAATATTTTATTATCTCAACTCAACTCAATTCAACTCAATTCAACATCCAAACGTAACCTAATACATGGCACACAAACTAGGGGTGAAAATAGATGATTTCATTTTGTTTCCCATCCAAAACTAAAATCAAACTAATAACTATTATACATGGATAAAATTGATCGAAACTAGCCGGTAAAGGTGGAGGAAACTGGCGACGTTGGTTTCGGTGTTATCCTAGTTGGTCGTTGGTGTCCCTTCGGCGTTGCAAATGGTGCAAAACTCAAAAATAGAGAATCGGAGATGCGAATCACGATGAGAGAGAAATTGTTTGCCGTGCGAATCACGACCGTGAGATGTGAGAGAGAGAGAGAGAGAGAGAGAGAGAGAGAAAGAGAGAGAGAGTGATGCGCGTCAGATGACAGAGAGAGAGGGAGATACGCCGCTATGTGAGAGAGGAGAGAGAAAGAGATTCGTTGTCGTGGCGTTGTGTAACGACATCGTTTGGTGTATTAAACCAAACACCGTTGTTTCATTCTAACTTTTTTTAACCAATACGTTTGAAACGACGTCGTTTTATCTAAAATAGTTATATATATAAATATAATTTATATAATTGGTTAGTTAAGCGATCTGGTCCAATTTCAAACTAGAACGGAATCGACCGATGGCAGTTTTGATATAATTCTATTGCTGGCCGATTGGTTCTACGCCAATTTCGGCTAGTTCCATACCCTGGCGGCAGGTCTGAAGCAATTACGGTCGGTTTTAACGGGTTGATAACAGATCAACCCATCTTGAGATTCAAAGGATATACACCACATGTATATTGTAATAAAGGAATTATTTAAGTTCTTATATATATATATATAGTATTTAAATTATCTATAGGACACAAACGAAACAATTTGTCTAGAATATATCCAAATGTCATATAAAAAGTACTCATTGTCTATCTGGGAATACAATTTTTTTCAAATATTTCAGATTATTTTATTATTATACTCATTATTATTTACATATTATTTAAAATATTCTTAACAATTTTTAACATCCAAATTGAGTCTCAGACTTCGCATGCATGATAATGTGTATGACCATACATGACCACACATGGTCCTTTTGAGACATTGACTTGAACAAACTTCTTTTATTATTTATTTACTTTTGGGCAGAAAGAAACGGTGGAGGTGGTGAAAGACATCATATCATGAAATGATATCATTTGAGGTAATTGTTGGGGTGGGGCCAATAATAATCCCAAGACGACCCACTTGGTGGAGGTGGGTAATCATAAATCATGAATATTATAAACAAAAGTTGCCCACACCTCTCCCTATCCATGTTATGATTGTGCTTTCTTTTTTTGACCTTTTCTTTGTTTGCTTCCTCTCACTTGGAAAGTGAGAATTTGAAATATATTAATTAATTTTAGATATTTTTTCCTTTTCTTGGAAATTAACTTTGCCTTTGCATATGGTATCGAGTAGCTAGCTAGCCTCCTTGAAAATGGAACTTCACACTTTTTGAATGCTTCCTAGGATACTCTTTTAGTAAGAATAAATATAAATAGAAGTTACTATTAAGAATATTCATTTTGTATATATAATGTGACATCATCTAGACCATACATATCTCTAAGTGAGTGTTAGGAATAATCAACTAGAAGCAGCCACGCAGTGAATGTAAAGTATACACTGCTATAATGACTTCTCTCTAGCATTACTTTAAATTTATTTATTTATTATATTTTTTTAATATATTTAAATATTTTTAAAAAATAAAAATATCAATACATTAAAAATTACTTTTTTAATTATTAAATAATAAATAAATAAATATATAAGCTGTCAAAGTGAGAGGGCAAACTCAGACGATATATTAGCATTTCTCATTATCTAATCTCATATCATCAATTTTTTTTTCTTCTAAAACATAAATTCTGAAATATCAAAATTCAAACTCAAAATTATCAATTTTAAATATTTTGCATCGTCAATTTAAATTTGATCACAAAAACTAATTAAAAATAAGACGTGAAATCAGATCAAAACATCCATAATTACTCTATATAATGATACGAATTAGCAAAATTTCTTTTCTTTTTGACTTTACTTATGCATATGATATTAGATAAAAAGGAATAAAGAAATTTATGTTTTTCACTATCAAGAGTGGTGGCTCAATGGTTCTTGAATTGCTCTCAAGTGATTTGACATGTATATAAGTCTTAGGTTCGAACTCAAACATGAATTCATCTTTGTCGGTTGATACTAGCACTTGTTATGATTATGCTGAGGGAGGAAAGTAACTTTCGATTAGGAGTGACAATTCATGTTTTCGTATTTTCGAATCGTATTTGTGTCGCGTCAAGTCATGAATATTAGATTAAATAGATCAATCTAAATCCAACTCATTAAGTTAAACATGTCAAACTTTTAAACTCTAACACGATTCATTTAAATAACGAGTCGTGTCGTACCACCCGTTTTAATCTGTTTAATAATTAATTAGAAATATATCAACACGATACGATTCATTTAAATACATTTCATATCAATTGATTGAACTAATAACATGTATTACCCATTTGACCCAATTAACATAATCTAATTTAAAATTAAAATCTATATTTATTAGTAGTCACAATATCTTAAAGAAAAGCCTACCTACTAATAAAAAAATATCAATATTTTTCAAATTTTAATATATAACAAACCAATATTACAAACCTATAATAATAAATATGAGCATAGGTCGAGAAGTACGATTCTAACAATAAAAATATAAGTATACTGAGAAATATAAATATTAAACTCAACAATAATTAAATTATGATTTTGAAATAAAATCTAAACGGATCAAAATGAGTTAATTTTGAGTTAAACAAATTGATCTGTTTATAAATTATGTCTTAACAAGTCAATCTGTTTTAATCCGAACTCGTTAATATTAAAATCAAATCTGTTAATTTTGTATTGTGTTCATATTAAATTCATAGGTTGTGTGAGAGCTTGTCACCCATACTTCCCATTATCCTCTTCTACGTTTTTCTTAAAAGACAAATCCAAAACACTCTTTTGGATATTTGTGCAAATAGAAGAAAATAATGGGCGACAAAAGCAAAATTAGAAAAGACAAAGGGCACACTTTTCACCGTTAAAGAGCGGGGACAAAAAGGTAAAATAAATCCAAGTTGTCGAAAAGCGAACGGCTACTTTTTCCCCCGTGTTCGGATCGCAATGAATCAGTTTGACTTTGCTTCAAAACACGCACAGACACAGGCACAGAAACTCCTCCTTTTGCGGCCCATTATATGCTCAAATAAAGCCAAAATCTTTACCCAAACTTTTAAAGAAAAATGGTCAATCTTGGAGTGGAGGGGAGCTAATGGACAATTCTGAGAGTTATTATCAATGTTTTTTAAGAGAAAAATAATTGGGGGGGGGGGGGGGGGGGGGGGGGGGGGGGGGGGGGGGGGGGGGGGGGGGGGGGTGGGGGGGAGGTGGGGGCGAAAGAATGACCCACAAGAGAGGCCCATTTGCTTTGGACAATTGCAATCTATGGCTTTGAACAACGGCTGTTGACGAAAATGGCCGAAGAAGAAGTTCGCCAACACCAACATCTCCAACTGGGTCTCTGTCTTTGTCTCTTTCCCCGGTTCACTCCCTCAACCCCACCACCACTACCACCCTCTTTTACTCTCTCTCCCCTGATATTCCATTTTTCTCTCCGGAATTCTCTTGCTCTCCATGGACCGTAACGACAAGC
The DNA here is from genome assembly GCF_004785595.1 of Juglans microcarpa x Juglans regia. Classification (NCBI taxonomy): domain Eukaryota; kingdom Viridiplantae; phylum Streptophyta; class Magnoliopsida; order Fagales; family Juglandaceae; genus Juglans; species Juglans microcarpa x Juglans regia. Next base: position 10,303,929 of record NC_054597.1, on the reverse strand, counting down.
AGCAGCTTCCGCTTCAGCACCACCACCATCAGCAGCTGTCGTTGGCAAACTGCGCACGGCAGCAATGCAATGAATGGTTTGTTACATGCATGTTTTGTAAATTTGAATGTTTAATTCACTTGAATTATCATATTTTTACTTCTACTTCATATAGGAAGTTTTCTTCTCCCATCTCTTTTCACAATTGTTTGATATCTTGTTCTATGCTTTGATTTGTAGTCCTTTCTTTTCTTTCTTTTTACTCGGCATCTCTGATCTTGTCATCAGTTCTTCCTCTTGATGCTCACGTGTAATCCGGAATTTTATTGTTGTTGTTTCATCGTCGCTGGAGTGATGCAATAAGCGATTCGTTTCAACAGTCTTAAATGAGAACTGTTTTTTATAAGTGTGAGATAATTAATTTGTATGCATATACATTTATTTTAAATAGGCTTAAATGATATACTGAATGGTCTGTTTAATCTCTATTGTGGCTTCATATGTCACCCGTACAATTTTTTATTTTGATAGGCTACGACCTGGAATTAGTTCATGAGGTCCGCGATAAGCCTTAAAGCGGGAGGTATAAGCCTTTGAACTAAAAAATTAAATAAAAACACTCAAATTATTGTAAAACGACCTTTCGTTTAGAACTCTATAAAAAAATTTTCTGCTAAAAAAAAAAAAATTATAACTATTATTGTAATACGAGCTTTCATTATCATCATTACTATACTGTACCTCTTTCCATTAGTTTACTGGGTTGCATCTAATATGGTTAGCGTTTCCTTTTGATTTTCTGCTAAATAAATACGTTGCACCTCTTTGATCGAGTTTCCTCTCTTAGTGATACTTCCCTAGTATTGTTTTTGTTTTTCAAAAAAACAAAACCTTCTCCAAAATGATGGCATCCTTTTTCAGAGTATTCCTCTTCCCTATATTTGCGTATAATATGAATGATCCAAAGTGAAGAAGTTACTGATCTATAAGATATGTACATATGGTACATCTAACACATCAAACGATGTGCCTTATTTATAAGTTTTCTTTTGCAGATTTAAGAATCTTTACAGAACTAAATTTATCAAAGGTTTTTTTATGGTTGGTATTTATAAATCTTTATAAATCCTTGTTCTAACTTCGTAACTAAAATTGTAATACTGACATCTTGCTACTTTTGCATAATATTCCTACTAAGTATGCGTTTCTTCCAAATTCTTGTTTATCTATGCGGCTTTTTCTCCTTTCCCTTTCTAATTGTGAGGTTATATATCAATAATTATTATCATGGTGATGAGGCTCTGGATGACCGTGAGTTCTTTATGTGCTAAATCAATATATAACTTCCACTAATGCTTTTTTAAATGATGTAAACATATAGTCTTAGAGCTAGTGGTGATCCCTAAATTTGGATTACACTTAATATTAGTGTTCTTTACATCTATCTTCAAGCAAATATACTGTTTGTTATTAGCTAGCATAAAAGCAGGATCCAAACACTATCAAGTTAACCTGAACTCTACATGTTCATTTTTCCCATGGATGCAAGCATTTTTGTGTAAACAATCGGCTGATAAACTGTTGTAGGATTTTTCGGGATGTTCCAAGTGATATTACCATACAAGCGAGCGGAGGAACATTTCCATTACATAAGGTAACTACTCAGTGCTATTCTATTATAAACTTGTTCATTATGTTTTGATTGAGAGCATGATTTTTGTGATGGTTAAAGCTCCTATTTAATTTTTGGTGCTACCTCTGTTCAAATGCACTTTTATGGTTGTATGCAGTATTATCTTTTATAAGCATACAGTATGAGTAAAGTATATGGCAATATATCGTCGTAGGTTTCAGGTGTGTAAATCTAGTTTGTTTGTTCTTCTCAGTTATTCTTGAGAATATCAAATGCAGGTTTTATATACTAGTGAATATTACCTAACATCTGCGCACTTGGTCACTAAATTAGCACGCTTAGGCGTTGCTCTTGTATATGTCCCAGTATACTTGGGCTCTTGCCTACTCTTATGATCAATAAAATCTTGTTTACCAATAAAAAAAAAACATCTGTGCCCTTGGGTTATAGCTGTGTGGAATGGGACTGGGATTGTTGATCCTAGTTTCATATTTTGCCTCAAAGAAACAATGTAAGATTAACTAAAAACCAAGTTTCTCGGAGTGTGACTCATATTTGGAAAGAAGAAGAATAAATAATTTGTATGCCGTGGGGGAAAAAACAAAGAGAGAAAATTGGGAGCAATCGCCTTCACCCATTCTGATTGTCATTGATTAATTGGGAAGTATGGAATGATTCCAGTTGTCCGTAATTTTCTTTTGTTACTCATTTGATTATGATCAATTCCTAAAATTGTAGATGTTTCTTACCAGAGTTTCAAATATGATAATTCTTTCCTTCATCATAAGTTTAAAACAACATTCAATTTAGGTTACTAAGAAATATATATTCGCACCACATTAGACTCACATATTACTAAAATCATGATTTCTTTAAGAACACTCTCTTGGATTTGTGATGCTCTTCCTCATTGTGTGACTAGTGTCATAGATTCCACAGTTAGGTACTAACTGAACAGGAGATCCTGGAGTGAAGCATTTTTCCTCTCATGGTCCACTGCTTGGCTATCTTAAAAATAATTATCTAAAATGGCCATAGTAAATTAATGTGCATCGGACACAGACAACCTAGCTTACAAAATACAATATTATAAATAAAGAAGGTGAGCGACCATAACCTTCTCTTTCCAGCCATTATCTCATGGACCTCCTAAGTTCCTAACCACTAAAAAAACTCTAATAAGAAGAACGGTCTAAATAATCATTTCTTAATTTATAAGAACTTGCTCTATGTGTAGTGGTTATGTTTTTCTTTCATAGTTTTCATAATTCCAATAGTCTTAATTCTTAAATGCAGTTCCCACTCGTCTCTAGAAGTGGGCGAATTCGAAAGTTAGTTGCAGAACATAGGGATTCTGCTATCTCAACGGTGGAGCTTCTTAATTTACCAGGAGGTGCAGAGTCGTTTGAGTTGGCAGCCAAATTCTGTTATGGGATCAACTTTGAAATTACGTCTATGAATGTTGCACAGCTATGCTGTGTTTCTGATTACCTTGAAATGACTGAAGAGTTTTCAAAAGATAACCTTGGTTCTCGCACTGAAGAATATCTTGAGAGTATTGTTTGCAAGAACCTTGAAATGTGTGTTGAAGTTTTGCAACAATGTGAAAATCTACTCCCTCTTGCTGATGAGCTTAGAATAGTTAGTCGTTGCATAGATTCAATAGCCTCAAAGGCTTGTGCAGAGCAAATTGCTTCAAGCTTCTCACGCTTAGAGTATAGCAGCTCAGGGAGGCTTCATATGAACAGGCAAGCCAAGTGTGATGGTGACTGGTGGATAGAAGATCTCTCTGTTCTGCGGATTGACTTGTATCAAAAAGTCATGACAGCAATGAAATGTCGTGGGGTCCGTCCTGAGAGTATTGGTGCATCACTAATGAGTTATGCCCAGAAAGAGTTGACAAAGAAATCCAGCTTGTGGAATCCATCTAGCCAGGCAAAAGTGGATTTGCTTTCAGTTCCAACTGGACATGAAAAACTTGTGGTTGAGACAATTGTCAGCCTCTTGCCAGTGGAGAAACTTATTGTTCCAATAACTTTCCTTTTTGGGCTTTTGCGAAGTGCAGTAATGCTTGATTGCACAATTGCTTGTAGACTTGATCTGGAGAGGAGGATTGGGTCCCAGTTGGATATTGCTACTCTTGATGATCTTTTGATACCTTCTTTCAGGGATGCAGGTGATACCTTATTTGATGTTGATACAGTTCATAGGATTTTGGTAAATTTCTCACAGCAAGATGATAGTGAAGATGATATGGAAGATGCCTCTGTATTTGAATCTGATAGTCCTCATTCACCTTCCCAATCTGCCTTGTTCAAAGTTGCAAAATTAGTGGATAATTATCTTGCCGAAATTGCTCCTGATGCAAATCTCAAGCTGGTTAAGTTCATGGTTATTGCAGATGCTTTACCAGCACACGCACGTACCATTCATGATGGGTTGTATCGAGCCATTGATATTTACCTGAAAGTATGTATTACTCATATTTTTATGTTTTTAGAGGGGGCTTTACATTGTGTATTACAAATACTCATTCTTGATTCTTAATCGGAACCACTCCCTCCTAAGATTTAATACAAGATATAGTAGTGATAAACATCAAGAAAGAAAGGAAAAAGTAAAGTTAAATTATTTTCTTACTTGATAGTCAAACCAAGTCTGCTTTTGAAATATATTTTGCTGATGCTTCTATATCCTTTCTTGTAATTATTCAATGAGACTGATCTGGAGTAAAGAGGTTCCGACTATCCTAACAATTGGTTTTCAGAATCTCAGTATATCTGATTCTTATGTGAATTTCAGGCACATCAAGGGTTATCAGAGTTGGATCGGAAGAAGCTATGCAAATTGATTGATCTCCAAAAGCTTTCTCAAGAAGCTGGTGCACATGCTGCACAAAATGAGCGCCTTCCTCTCCAGTCTATTGTACAAGTGCTCTACTTTGAGCAGATAAGGCTCCGAAATTCCTTGAGCTGTTCCAATGGAGAAGATGACCAAAAGCCAGTGCACCAGTCATGGCGGATCAGCAGCGGTGCACTAAGTGCAGCAATGTCTCCCCGAGACAACTATGCATCATTGAGACGAGAAAATCGTGAACTAAAACTTGAGCTAACACGGTTGCGGATGAGACTAAATGATCTCGAGAAAGAACATGTTTTTATGAAGAGGGATATGGAGAAGTCCAACTCTCGTAAATTTATGAGTTCTTTCTCAAAGAAAATTGGTAACTTGAGCTTCTTTGGACATAGTTCTTCAAGGGAATCAAGTTCCCCATCAAAGCATTCGCATAGAACAGACTCTAAGGTTATTGAGAGAACATGTGCAAGCACAGATTAGGTAATTAACATCAATGGGAACTTTGTTTTTTCTTTTGTTTATCACCTGTTATCTCCTGTATTTGTTGAGCATTTGCATGTTTTATCTTTGGTGGGCTTTTTACTTTGTAACGTTTCTTTTTTCCTTTTAGTCCACCTTGTAAATGAGTTCTGGTGCTTTGAGTTAGCAAGAGTAGCCTCTTGATTGTAAGTGATGGGCTTTGGTAATTACTGCTTTAATGTCTACACAAATGTAAAATAATCTTTGATGTGGACATGCATAAAATGGTCATTCTGTTATTTTTGTTGACAATTAAATTCATGACGAATGATAAATTGTTTGGTTCCAAACCGTACGTGCCTTTGGGCTTTACAAACATAACCTTGTAATTTGTAATATCACTTGTTCTTTCCTCACAAGTAAATCTCTGTTAATCCTGTAGTAGTTTTAGGTGATTTATTAAATTCCAGAATAATCCCAACTGAAACTTATTTCAAGATTACTATTTTCCTGTATTTACGCCTCTTAAATTTTTCATCACCTTCTTCCATGGTGTTTCATTCTCCCTAATACATTTTTCCGGTTATACTTGATTTTTTTTTTTTTTTTTTTATTGGCACCGGGTGTCTAAGAACAACATTTTGACTAATTCTAGTGGTGCATAGGCCCTCGGCAAGAATTTTCTTGTAAGTGCACTTCGGTTAAATTCAAGAGGAAAAATCCCTAGTCCGATGGTCCCTAAGAATTGTTTGAACCCAAGAGAATTCAAACCTTACACTTGAAGGGAGTATACCACCAAGACCAAAACCTTTACCACTCGAGCCAACCCCTAGTAGGGGTGAAAACTTTTCGGTCCGAACCGGACTGATTTCACCCCTACTCGGTCTCAGTCCATGGTGTCTTCAAAAATTCAGTTTTTGGTCCGGTCCCGAGGTGTGGTTTTTTTGGACCGGACTAGACTGAAACAGACTGAATCACTTACATATAAATTTTTTAAATATTTATATATATATAATATATTATTTTATATAGTAATTTTTATAAGTTAATTATGTAATTTTCTATAATTTATCACCATTAACCATATAAAATGTAAAATAATATGCAATCAATTAACTAATACGTCATACGATAAATCATATGATAATATATGTTTTTATATGTAGATACATACTCTACTAAAGCACGAAGTTAGTAACTATTAACATCATAAATATAATTATAATTAATTATTTTTTTAATGAGTTAGTGACATAATCCACATTAAAGAGTTCACTTAATTTTGATTTTACTAATTTAATTAATTTTTTGTATTTATTTATCTACCAAAAAAAGAAAAGAGAAAAAAATATTCCTAACTCATATGGATTGAATTGGACCGATTGGACTGATCGAACCGATAGCTAGTAGTCCGGTTCAGTCCTTGGGGATAATCGTTCCGGTTCAATCCGGAAAAAGGGTGGACCGAAATTTTTGGTCGAGCCCGGACTGGACAGATTACACCTGTTCCCTAGGAGTTGTCATACCTGAAATTTTTAGCCACTTATAGATGTAAAACTGGCTTGGCTTCCTTGATCTCTCCCTTCTTTTTTTCAGGTGAACTCTTTTACTGTATGTTCTATATCGTTCCCAAAGCCAGATACTTGTGAATCTCGAATATGTTAGCAGACCCAGAGTTTTCATGTACCTATTACTGGCCCAATGAAAATTTCAAAAGCTTCCAAAGAATCATGCTTGCAGCAATGATAACAAAGATTGCTAGAACATTGTCTTAGTAGTTGTTCAAAGTGAAGTATTTTGTGCTCCTAGGTTGTGCCGTTCTCCAAACTTTGAAGTTAATGTCTGCATTTTTTTAATGATAGTATAACAGAGCAATAAATGTTACATGTCAAGAATTGTCCACAATGAGTTTCATTGTCTATGATGCCGAGGACGCTAAACGAGTAATAGTTAATTATGCCATATAATATTAACAGATATCAACAATGCTTTGTTAGGTTGCCAATAGAATGGGTGAAGGGTAGTAATGCTATATACAGTCGTGGAGTGCGCAAGTACCGTACAATCGCTTTGAAAAAGAGTGAGATCTACTATTAAAAAATTAATTTTTTTTTTCATGTAAATCCTGTATTTATTCACTTTTTTCAAAGTGATTGTGCGGCGTTTGCACACTCACGACTGCAACTATCATTTCTCTCTTTTTTTTTCTTTTTTTTTTGTTTGTTAATGCTAAAGTTTTTGACATAAATGCACTGTCCAAAATGCTAAACTTGGATACTCTGGTCCTAGTTCAAGACAAAACTAACTGCTAGCTAGCTGCTCCGAACTGTAAGGATGCATTTTACAATGAAACAGAGCAAATAAACTATGATAGTATGCAACAATTGGGTGTCTGTGGTTCCTTTTGGGATCAAGTCTGTGGAATCATCAAAAACAGGAAGGCCGAAGTACTTTTACCAATGGCATATCAAAGACAGAAGAACACATCTGAGATTTCACACGAAAACTAAACTTTTGAGGAAAACTGCAAAACAAGCACATATATAATCGCAAGAAAGAAGTTACCATCATGCATTCCAACGATGTTAACAGTTTTAAACACAAAATAATTAACAAGTGGTTATCCACCACTCATTGAGCTTATTGTAAAAGTCCTAATTTTCCGTCATGGTATCGAAAATTATGCGGATTTGGCATAGAAGCGAATGCCGACAGCCAAACCCAAGATTAGAAGGGGAACCAAAAACTGGAGTAATTTGATAGTGAACTCTGCTGTCTTATCCTGATTGTAATGAGGCTGTTTGGGAGGAGTGTACTTGACCTCGGCGGGGATGGTTGATGAATCAATGTCTCCTACATAGAACTCTTCCATCATTGCTCTTGCACTGCTACTGTGGCCAACATCCTCAAAATCATCAGTTGCGTCCTTTCCTGCAAACCAACCGTTAGAGCCATATGAGCAATTATTTGTAGATGCATAATGAATAGAGAACTGCTACAGACACAAAGATTATACAAAAATAAACCTACAAACTGGCGTTGTTTCATGGGATCCGTTAGATCTACTTTACAATAAAAATAATTTTACAATCTGACGTATCACATCAAGCCACATCAGCTTGTGGTTTGCTTTTGTGGATAAAGTATTTCCCTAATGAATATATGCCAAAACACTGCAGCTTTCATCGTACCTGTTGCAGACAACAAAACATCTTCGCCACCAGGATGATCATCCAAGAATTTTGTCACATCATATACCTGTTCCCAGCTTTCAGCACATTAGCATACAGTATTCAAGGATATTGCAATTGAAGACCACAATGTTACACGTCATATCAAAAGAAAGCAAGCACAACGAAGATAAGAAATATTAGAGTTCATCCGTGGGCACAAAAGTGTTCAATGTTCCTTAAAGCTCCAGCCTTTTGAAGTGCTCCCACATAGTTCAAAGGCAGTTTTCTTAGACGCCCAGCACATGAACTTTCTAGCATTAACCGATAAACAAGTAGTATAAAAACTGTTGTGATATTTGAGGTAAAAATGACACTGTCCACTAAGCTATTTGTATCCCTTCATTTGTTTATTAAGAGGATTCCACTTTTGAGTCTAGGAAACTCCATCATATTACCCAAAATATACCACCTATTTTGTATTCTTTTCCAAATTTCTAAAAGTGATTTATCTCATGCTTTCTGGAAATTACTGTATTCCTCTACTAGCTAAAACCTAAAGGTTAATCCATGAACATATTTGACTTTAGTAAATACAAAATAATCCAACTGTTCCCATCTATGAACCTTTGTTCCTTTATTAAGAATAAAGAACTAGGATTTTAAAGCTCAATCCTCTTATAAATGGAGGTTTAATTATCAAGGAAATCATTTTTGGCCTGTTTGTTCCTTTTTAGTCTTCAGGGTTTTGCTTATACACTAAGAGGTTTTCCCTTTATTTCCCCCAAAGAATCTTAGGACTTTGATGGAGAATCAAAGTAAATCCTCATCAGGATTCCAACTACTTCATAATAGTAACTTACTTGAGAAACGATGCACAACTACCTGGTGATCAAGATGGCCTAAGAGAGAAGACCAACTCCTAAAAAATATGAGTAGTGCCGAAAATAACACACCAAAAATTCCTTTCACATCCTTAATTAGGCACAGCAAAAATTCAACAGATACGAGCTTTGTTAATGGCCTAAACGTGAAAATGGAAAAACAAAACTGGGAATCAAACGGGGAAAAAGGAACTTTGCCACAAATACAAAAAATATAATCTCCAAACCCAGATGCAAGTTATTCAAATCTCCCTAGATCCAATTCCCAGTATATCTAATCCATTGGACAACATTACATTCTTAACAAGCTCACAGGAAAAGAACAAAGCCCATTAAAGTAAAAACAAAAACCCAGGAGAGTTAAATCGAATCAACATAGAGAGAATCTGATATACCTTGCCTTCAATAACAAGCCAGCAGTCCTTTGGGTCATTGTGCTCGGAAACCTCAACTAGAGTGTAGAGTTTGCGTTCTCCACCCATTAGCTCCAAGGAGAAAAGATTACACGACTCTTTCTCTCTTCAAAGGCTTTGAAACAGGGCACCGCTTGTGTAGTGCCTCTCTGATCTGATCCCCAAAAGCTCTGCTTGAATTTCTGAGCAAAAACAGAGACCTGGGTAGTAGAAGTTAAATATTAGATTTGACCGGGATAGTGGGTTGGTAGTGTTACCGTAGTTGGTACGTCTGTAATGAATTGTCACCGAGGGTAGTACTACGGGTCAGCCACGGTAGGGGTGCACACTTTTGCACATCCTACTAATTGCACACTAATTGCACATCCTACTAATTGGACTGTTCGTTTGTTTTTTTAGTATTTTTTAAGAATACCTAAAAATCAATTTTTATCTACTATTTTCTTCTACCTCAATTCATTCAAATTTCCTCCACGCGAAAAGCTACTCCCTCGCCCGCATCGCATCATTCCTCTATTCACTGCCACTGGCGAAGACGCCTCTCTATCCAGCGACACCGAGCGACATTCCTCCGTCTGTACAGCGTCGCCACTCCCTAGGAGATTATTAAACAGAGCAAACCAGAGAGAATCCCATCGAAGACCCCCCTCCTTCCTCGCTAAGCAACTAGCATCGCGTTTCTTCATCTCTCTATGCAGACTACAAGCGCTTCATTTCAGATCTTTGTTTGGGCGCCCCTCTGCCCAGAGAAGTAGGTAACTTTGCAGTTCCCAATTTATCTTGAGATCGATTTATTTGTCTATTGCTTGTGTACTCTCATTTGTGCGAGTCTGGTTGTTGTTATGGTGGAACCACTAGGGCTCCAGACAAGCAATCCCTTTTGCTCCAAACCATATGTATAGAGACCTCAAATACCAACCCCACTAGCCCTCTTTCAACTGCGATTTCCAAAGATTTCAATTTCTTCTAAATCCAAGGCTCACTTGGCTCTTGGAAGATCTCCATGAAAAGGACAGGGTCTTGATTCCCGAAGATAGAGAGGGGTTTTAAGGGGAGGTTGTTGATTTTATTTGGGTAAGATTTGTCTCACAAGTATAATATAGAACTTGGCTTGTTTGTTGTAGAGGGGAAAGATGAATTGGGCTGTGTAGGTTCTTGTTTTTGTGTCCCTAAGTTGAGGAGGATAATGAAAGTTTTTAGAGAGGAGTTTTATGGGTTTGAATTTGGGGGAGAGTATTGTATAGGGTTGAGTAAAGTTATACAAGGGTCATAATAATGGTTTTTAACTCTGCTATTTCTATCGCATTGCATAAAGGCTTTAAGATATATATAAGACCGGTTTCATAGCAGAGAGAAATCCCATAGAATTCGGGACTTAGGACACCTTGCATTACACCTCAACATTTCTGTTATAAGGAATCTATTTAATTCTGTTATAAAGAATCTATCTAGAGTTTTCTATGGTGTAGTATTCTTGCATTTCTTATTTTCATTTGAGCTTGTCGTTCTAGAAGCATCTCCTCGATTCTACATTTGCAATGAAAAAGAAAGGACGAAAAAAAAGGGCAAGATGGTAAATGGATACATAGTAAAGCAACATGTATATAAAGATAATTAAATATTTGGAGATGTGGATTTAAGCTTTGTGACACCTAGCATGTGTACTACTTGTCTCTCTATATATATTTTTCCCGAGATTTGTATATAGCTTAACGTGTCATAACTGTATTAGAAGGATGTGCAAAGAAAAAAGTGTGAGGGTAAGAATTAGGTAAGAACTAAATTGAATAATCACTGCTTCATGGATGAAACTGAAATATGATACATAACTTAAGGAGTAAGCTTATATCCTGATATAGTATTTACAATTTGAATGACTTGCTGTTTGGATTTACCTTTTCCTTCATTGAGTTTTTTCCTTCACAAGAGAGCTTACTTTAACATCAGTCTCTACTCTTATTAAACTTCTTTCCTCTATATCATCTTCTGAATGCTATTGCTACTGCAGAACAAGACATAATATGTTAACTATGGCACATTGTTTAACATAGATTCATGACCCATGACATATTAATAACTACTATTGTAGGATTCTCATATAAGAGAAATCAAAACCTCCACCTAGATAGTTGACTATGTATAATATTATACCCTTAAACGACATTAGAATAGAATAACAAAAAGTGCAGGGAAATTTCTCTTTATTCTAAAAGTTGATTTGTCTGTGGTCTTTTTGTTGAGAATATGTTCGTTATAAAATTTTTAACTTTTTCTGTTCAGTTTCTTCTATATCGATGTTAAACCTTGGCATCAATTCCAATACTTCAACCTAGCTGTTAAAGACCAAACTCTGTTGTCCATGGGTACAACGTGGTTTTCTAATGAATTGGGTGTACACATTTGTACTTAAAGACTCTAATGTGGAATAAAAAAGCGAGCATTGGTGTGTAATTAGATCAAACTTCACAAAAAATAGTGGGTTTATTATTTCAAGCATGTAAATTTGACATTTTCAACTTGTATGTAAAATTGAATGAAGAGACGGACAAATATAAGAACAACTTAAGCCTACTGATCATAACATTTAATTTTTATGCAGTGGAATACTTCTTTTATCAATCATTTACTGGAAGACATATTAGTTTCGCAAGATTATATATATATATATATATATATATATATATAAATGAACCTTCATAAGAAAAATGTCCAAATAGATGTTTTGGTATTCATGAGTTCAATTTTTGCAAGTTTTTTGAGGTATTGTTTTCCTTCATTTCTTTAGGTATATATATTTATTTTAATTTCTTGGGTTGAGAAGTTCTGGACTTCAAAAAAATCTCTAGATAGATTCTTTATAACAGAATAAGATAGATTCTTTATAACAAAAATGTTGAGGTGTAGTATTCTTGCATTTCTTATTTGCATTTGAGCTGACCCTTCTACAAGCATCTCCTTGGTTCTGATCTAAGACAAAGGAAATCACTGCCTTAACAATCTAGTTTCATTCATTTCTGGTGCTAATAATTTATTCTAGTATTTTCCATTTAAATTTAATGCTATTGCCAGTTTTGGCTGAAACAATGCATTGTAGGGACTACACCACTAGAGATGTTATTGCTACAAGGGTCATAACAGAGGAAACACTTCTAATTATCATTATTTCCACTGTAGCATTTCACTTACTATCTGCATCTAAATGCCTTGTTTCTCAATTGCAGAGATCCCCTGTGGTGGGCATGTTTGGCGCGACATTTGGTGTGGGGATTCTCCTCTTAAGATTGTCTTTCCAAATCTTTTCAGTATTGATAAAGATTATAGAATTATTAGAGGACTGGCTTTGATTTCTTTATTTACAAAGTCTTTACAAAATTTAAAGCTGAAGAGGGCCAGACGAGGACAAATAATGTTTTGTTATATCATCAAATTTTATACATTAGATGATACAATGAACGAAGTGTATGCTTCATGAACCATTAGTTGTGATAATTCTCAATGTTACGGGAAAATAAATTATGAATGCCCACTTTTGGGAAGTTTTTATCTTCTAGAGGTTAGAGCATTACCTGGATGATGACCAGGTTGATAGAATAAAGTGCAATCTTTTATTTTCAATTTTGATTCTTGATGGCCAAGGTTACTGGTAGCACATTAATAAATATCTCTTAGTCCCTTTCATCATTCAAGTAAAACATTCGAGGCTGGTTAAGGTGTAAAATTTTGCTTCCCTTGAACCCATATTCTTGTTCTCCACTGCCTGCTTTTCCATGGAAAGTGTCTCCATGACACCATGCTCAATTCTTATATGACATCATTGCATAGTTCAAGGGAAGCAAAACTCTTATACATTCTCAATTCTACTTGACAACATAGCAAAGTTCAAGAAGCAAATGTTCTAATTGCATTTCCTTTTGATGCTTGTCATAATGAGGCATTGCTTTGAGATGAGAAGTTGAAAAACAATAAACATCTTCATCTGCGTTCAAGAATTAAGAATAAAGCAAAGAACAAAAAAAGTAAGATTTGTTTAAAAGAAAAATCTGCAACTCCCAAATTGATTTGTTCAATTGATTTACAAATGACAACTCCCAAATTGCAGTCAATGAACTCTCCTTGCACTCTTAAGATAGTCTGTCTTTATTGCCCACAATTGTTCTCCCACTGATTTCATGTCTGGGCAATCAGTCCGAATCGATGCCGCACAGTGGAAGAAAACATTTTCATAAGTACCTCTGAATCGATGACTTCCTCCATCAAAGGATCCACCAATTCTGCCACACTTCATTATACTTGTTAAAGGCCTGCACATTTTGAAATCCATTGAGAACTTAAACAATTGAATGTTAGCAGTAACTTTAAAATGCATGGACGTCATAACTTAGCAACAAAGTAACAATAAAAGTGAAAAGTATCCTACTTTGGGCTAATTAAAATGATATGAGTTAGATCCTATATTTGCAAGACAGAAGTAATGGGAAGCAAGTAGCACCACAACCTACATCCTAGATTTGCAACTATGTTCTTCTACCTCCGTGGAAACCCACATATTTTGGAAGATTTTTTTTATTTTTTATTTTTTTATAAGCCACCCCAAAACAAATGAAATAAACACTTAATGTTTGTTTTCCATTGATGGGCAACCCATTCCTGAAAGATCTGAATATATGTGGCTACATTTATAACAAACTAATAATGCATGAATTCACAAAACGAGTTTGGATACATCTGCGATTATTTTCATAAGAAACAGGAAGTCTAAGATAACATAAGAACATAATTATAAGAATGATGATGATGATACGAAAAATAAAAGGCCCAAGACACTCTTGGGGGCATGCCTTGCAGGACAAGAACTATGTAATGACGGTCAAGCTTCTTGGTTGACGAATCTTTTCGAGGGGAAGCGGGGAAGCTATCTAGATTCTTGGGGAGATACACCTGCTAGACATTGAAGTGCCTCCGATCATAATCAAAGAGTTCCAAAACAACAAAGTTATATATTAAGACAAGACTATTGGAATTGTTGATACCTGAAACATTTACTTCCTGTATGTAGAGATCACCTTTTTTTATGGGGTATCTAGAGATAGATTACATTATGAAGGCATTGCAGTCTCCCTTATTGATATTTTTGTAGACCATAAAGTAGTTCCATCCTCTATCCCCCCCCCCCCCCCCCCCCCAAAAAAAAAAAAAAAAAGATTATAATTGTCAAACTATACTAAGAAGTGTCTTCTAGAAATTACAATAAATATAATAGTAGAGTCATCTCAAGGTAATGTAGGAGACTCATTTGATCCCAATCAAAAGATCAATTTTTTTTTTAGATTTTTCAACTTCCAAGATTTATTAATCAATGTACCATCATAGAAATGCACACAAAAAATATCATTTATATCCATTTCATGAAAATTATAGGATGCATATTTAGAGATCTCAAACTAACTGTTGCATCAAAGCCAACATGTACAACAGAAAATAATGCATTGTCTTTTTTCAGTAATATATACAGTCACAGAAACCAAATGAAGAATCAAAGAAAGGGCACGTGACGTTGTACCAAGCGAAATTTATAAAATGATTGCTATTTTATGGAATAAAAATACAAACCCAAAAATTCGTCAACATACCTCTTCAATGTAAGATTTCGCCCAGATTTGAAGAACATTAAACCCTAGAATCCCGAAGCCAAACAAATGTACGGTGCAAACCTAGAATCACATGGAAAAATGAGGTAAAATTTGAAGAACATTAATGGGTTTGTCAATACACAAAATGGTACTCATGTTTATGATTTTCCTACTAGCAATCATACAGTCTACTTTATAAAATCTAGTTTGGGACGTCAAAGTTACAAGAAAATAATTTGGGGGGGGGGGGGGAGTCGGCAATTAATTACTAATTTTTATATAGTCTACTTTATAAAAACAACTTTGAAAAAATGTAATTTTCATCAAATTTTTTTTTCGGGGAGGAGGGGGGGGGGGGGGGAAGTCCCTTAGTTCCGCCCTTGCCTGTACTGATATATTATGTATGTCTAAAAATGTTTTCCTTACTAAACTCTTTTCATATTTTTTTTAGGCACAACTTGGAAGTTGAAATGACACTTGGAACATTTAATTTATTTTAGTTCATTTATTGGGCATTGACATTTGTTGTTGTTGGGAACATTTAATTTTGTTGGCACTTAGAAAATGTTGGGTTTTTTTTTTTTTTTTTGTTGTCAGAATGGGAACCCAGAAAATGTTTGTTGTAGTAGTTGAAAGGAAATATTATTATGATTGATGTAGACGATGGATGATGGGTGTGAATGTTTATTGTAGTAATTAGTTGGATGTGGATGATGGATGATAGGAGTACCTGTAACAATATGACTTTCTTTTTAATTTTTTTTAATATTTGAAGCATGTTACTATAATACTTGTTTTTATTTAGTTGTATTTCTTGTTATGTTTTTTGTAAAATTGAAGCAAAAGTGAACTATTTTGTTTAGATTATGATTTTTGAAAAAATTGAAATTTGAAAGCTCACACAAAAATTCTTTTTTTAAAAAGTGGGTCAAATATAAAATTGAAAAAAGTTCAAAATCTAACTTTGCTTCGACAAGTCAGAGTCGAAGTCGAATCAGAGGATGTACATCTTAGAGTAAGATTCGGAGGTCGGATTTGACCTCCGACAAAATCCGAGTTAGAGTCGAAGGCTGGGCTACCGACTCCGACTTGGTTGGTGCTCAGCCCTACCCAAGACCCCCAGTTGCAGCAGCTAATTAGCCACTATCATCAGGGGATCTTGAACCCAACTTTTTACCAAGTCCGGAATGAGCTACTTTTCTATTAAGGCATGCTTCATCTCGGATCCTTGGTATCTTTTCAGCAGCAAATCCTGCAATAGTTCTACAACATTAGGTGGCCACATAGGGATACATAAAACACATGCAAGAGTAAAAATGAAGTTTTTTTTGGCATGGATTAATGAGTGATGTCCGAACTTATGTACGTGAATGTGACACATACCGAAGGAACAAGATTGAAATCTCCATCCTGTGGGGTTGCTTCAACCTTTACCAATTCCTTCAAAAAATTGAGTATATATTAGTATGGATTTTATTGAAGGGTTACCACCTTCAGGTAGAAAAACTGTAATAATAATGGTGGTGGATAGGTTAAGTATGCTCATTTTTATGACCCTCACTCATCCATATAGAACTTCAATTGTCACACGGGTCTTCATGGAGAATGTATTTAAATTACATGGGTTCGCCCATTGTCAGTGATCAAGATCCAGTTTTTATAAGTCATTTTTGGAGGGAGTTGTTCAGAATTAGTGGTACCGAAGTCTTGCTCAGTTCAACATACCATCTGGAGGCAGATGGTCAAACAGAAGCTATGAATAAAGTACTTGAGTGTTACCTGAGGTGTTTCTCCAGTGATAGACCAAAAGATTGGGTGCAGTGGTTACCCTTAGCAGAATACTCATACAATACCTCTACACATTCCTCTACAAAAATCTCACCATTTGAGGCAGTGTATGGCCAACGTCCACCACACATGCTGCCATATGAATCAGGCTCAACCAGGGTACAAGCAGTTGACGAGGAGCATCGGGGTCATGACTTCATAGCCACCTTGGTCCGATAAAACCTACAAAAAGCCCAAGCAAAAATGGAATTTTTTGCAGAACCTTAAGATCGCACCCAAGTACAATGGGCCTTTCAAGATCCTTTGCCAGATGAGGAAGGTGGTGTATGAGCTCAAGTTGCCCACAGATTCTCTCATCCCTATTTTCCATGCTTCGTGCCTCAAACGAAAGTTAGAGAAATGAGTACAGCCCATACCAAGACTCTCGGAAGGAACCCTAGCCCCTGAGCCCGATAAAATTTTACATTGGAGGCTTTTGAAGAAGGGGAACAGAGCAGGAGTTGAAGTGTTGATTCACTGGAAAGGGGCAGCTAAGGAAGACGCCACATGGGAGGATTTGTCAACCCTAAGGAGGCGCTACCCAGACCTTGTGGGCAACCCTAAGTAGGGGGATTTGTTATGTGCGGTGGTGTATGCCCTAATATGTAGGGTTTCATTGTTAATCGGAGAAGTGTCCAAAGCTACGTCTAGTTTGTCTATTTTGTTTATTTCAGGGTTATTTCTGTATTTTATTTTATTTGTTATTTGTTTAGGGTTTTGACTGAGTCCTGGATAGTGGGTTAGTTATTATTAGTTGGGTTATAATACGGTAGAACGTGGGCAAAGCCTTTGGGCTATTGTAATTGTGCAGTAATAGGTCTATTATGTATATGTCTATTTAAATTCAATGAAATCATCAGTTTACATCACTACATTGTTTACGCGCTGGAGGCCTGTGGCACCTCAAATTGCCATACTTATATATTTGCTATTACATAATTTTATTATTCCAAGCAACAGATTTTGAAAGAGAGAATTAATGTATAGGATGTTCGTTATTTATACAAGGGAAACTTATTTTAATTAATTTTATTTTGGTCTGGTTATCTTTATTATGCAGGATGATTCCGCACTAAACGAAGCTTGGGCGGCGACGCTTGCTCAATTGAAGGCATACGAGGGGATTCCTCGACTGTATGATAAGACCAAGAGGATGGTTATCCCCAATGCTTTAAAGTTACTTTTCCTTTTGAAATGTTAATACTGACTTTGGTTGGCTTGTGGGTTTCTGATTCCAATAGATACTGACTTGAGGCTTCAGAAGGGGCACAAGTACTGTTTGATAGGCCGCTTCTCATCGGAGGTTGGATGGAACCACTATGACATGATCAGGGTAAGACGCCAACTTGTCTGATTTCCAATCAAGATGTTTTACCGTAAGTTTTGTTATTATCAGTAATAATTCTACTACATATAGTCACTGTTACGTATTTCTTATGCATTCTATTGATTTGGCGGAACTCAATATTTATTTTATATTAAAAAAAAGTAACGTAGCCAATCACGTCAGTGGAATGTATAAAGAATACGCAAAGGTGATTATCGCATTAGCAGAATGCACAAAGAATACGCAAAAATGATTGCATATAGAGCATAAAGATATGAATGGCTATGATTCTAAGTTTTCTACATTGTTCTCGCTGAGTTGGAGTCTTTTTTGGTTATTTAGACCACGAAACTGGAGCCTGTTGCAACAGGATATGTTGTTTTTTTATGTTGTTCTTACCATCTGAACATAAACAATTTGTGGTGGGGTGATGATTGTCCTTATGGTTCTATTGTCCCAGTGCAAGTCCCATTCACTGGTCATCTTCTTGTTTAGTATCGCATAATTTACTCATAATAATAATAATCCCAAATGTCTTCCTTCTTTTCTTGCCCACAGTTTTTGCCGTCTGAACCTGAGACGCAGTTAATTTATTATCGAAGTGTTCTTTGATGTGATTCTATGGCCTTCAATTTTGAAGTGGTCATAATTTTGTTTGAATAAATGTTTGCGACTTGTAAGAAATGATTTTGAATCATCCACCCCCTGATTTATGAAATGATAAAGTCCGAATAGCTAATTAATTGTTAGTTTTGCAAGTTTTTTAACTATTGTTTTTCACTCAGGAGCTGGAGGAGAAGAGAAAAGAGAGTTCTCAGGTTGCTTATGATAGGAAGAAGGAGCTGAACAGACTTGGGAAGTTTGGATAGTGAGTTGAGATAAGATGAAAGTTGAATAAAATATTCTTATAATATTATTTTTTAATATTATTATTATTTTGAGATTTGAAAAAGTTAAATTATTTATTGTCTTTTATATGAAAATTTAAAAAATTTAGAATAATTAGATTAGATGAGATTGAATTTTTTTTTTCTTTTAATCCAAACCTAACTTTAGAGGGAAGGCTGAGAAAGGGTGCCTGAAAAAGCTTGGCTCCCAGTTAAGACAACCTTGCTCCTGTTAAGTACTAAAATTTTACAAATAAGGTAGTTGCATACAGTTTTGTCCGAGGATTATGTCATAATGAATTCCATTAGTTTTGTTGTTTGTTTGAGATGGCTATATTTGGAAGAATTATGAATGGTTATTCTTCTATTTTTATTTTTTTTGGGTTCCGTAGAATGTCTCATAAGCTATTCCATTTTTTTTTGTTTCTGTAGAATGTCTCATAAGCTATTCCATTTTTCTTTGTTTCTGTAGAATATCTCATAACTTATTCCTGATGCTCTTTTTCTCAACGGTGGTGGGACCAATTGTGGGACCTATGGTTGATTCAGTAGTGGATGACCATTGTGCCGGCTAAAGGAAACATAGAGAGATGCAGATTGCATTAATGGGCAACCATTCTCCTAGTTCGGCTAGCCCTGTGTTGGGGTTCTCGTTTTATTACATCTTAATATCTAAATATCATTATGCGTGTAAAATTTTTGATCCAGACCAGAAAAATCGACTGGACAGGATCGAAAACTTATTTGGTCGGTTTCTATCCTCCATTTGTGGGATTGAATGAGTTTCGGTCCGATCTTGAGGTGGGATTTTTCATCCCAGACCAATCGAATTATAAATATATTTTTTATAAATTATATATATTATTTTATATAGTTGTTATATAAGTGAATTATGTAATTTTCATCTAACCTATGACTATTGGCAATATAAAATGTTAAATATATAATTATTAATTAACTTATATATAATTATCAATTTTGATAATTTGAACAACTTTTTTTAGGCTATTTTTAAGTAAAAAATGTGAAAATAAAGTTAAATAATTGTATTATTCAAAATTATAAATATTTTAGGCCTTTTTCATACTAATGGGCCGAAAATGCAAATTGCGAGCTTTTTTATATACTTAAAAAATGATGGGCTTTTTTGTATGATTAGGCCTCCATTTAAAATTGGCTTGGATCAATATAGACTGACCAGACCGATAGCTAACGGTCTAGTACTCCGGTCCATTAGGGGTGATCGGTTTGGTGTCTGGGAAAATGATGATCCCTCGGAACGATTTACACCCCTAAACACCACTTAAACATGTACTTTTCAATTTTAAATTTTTAGCTTTTTTATCTAATCATTACCTAATCATTATAACTTTTCCAAACTTCTAAACAATACACAAAAGAACATCCAACATTTTCAAATTCTAAAACAAAAATAATATTAAAAAATTATACTCTAACAATATTTTAATCTTATAATATTTTTATTTAACGTTTTTTTACTCTCTCATTTTTCAAAATCCACTAAAACATCATAATTTAAATAATTTTACTATTATTCACAAACTATTTCATTAATATTCACAGATTTCTTATCTTATTCCATTCTCCAAACATTCCTATATTTCTCCAACTTAATCACGGCATGATGAAGTTGGTCAATAACCTCCCATTCTTTGGCCAGAATGAAGGTTTGCCTTTTGTGTAATTTTTTTTAAAGAATAATAGTTTGTATTATGACAAGTTTTAAACTAGTCTGTTCCATTTCAAACTTCGTGCGTCTCTTAATAAACAAAAAATACATGGTGGCATTTTTAAGACTACAATGTGTATTTTTCTTTAGTTTAAACAACTGAAGTTCAGATAAAAAATTAGATTTTAATAATTTGTTTTTAAATAAGAAAAATAGAAAAAATAGTGTTGTTGTGATGGGAGGCTGGTGACGGGCTAAGTGCCATTTGGATATTAAGTTGACATAAGATGAGTTGAGATGAAAGTGAAATAAAATATTATTTTTTAATATTATTATTGTTTTGAAATTTAAAAAAGTTGAGTTATTTATTTTATTTTGTGTGAAAATTTAGGTCTCGTTCACTTTCACAAAACTTTTTATCTCGTTTCATTTAATTATTATAATTTTTTCAAATTTTCACACAAAATAAAATAAATAATTCAACTTTTTCAAATCCTAAAATAAAAATAATTTAAAAAAATATATTCTAACAATATTTTATTTAACTGTTATCTTAACTCATATTATCTCATCTACGAAAACAAACGAGACTTTAAAAAAATTGTAATAATGAGATAAGATAAAATTAGATGAGATGAAATATTTTTTATATCTAAACGAGACCGTCGGTCGCCCTATGGTGGTCAAGCCGCTCATTGCGATCAGACCTTAGCCACCATAAGGTGGACCGTGGACGGATTGTAATCGAATCCTCCAACCATGGGGTGGCTAGACTTGGCTAGAACTAGGTAGTTGGTAGGGAGTAACGGCCTTTCCTCCCATTGATTTTAATTTTGAAAAATAAAGAAAATGAATTTTATATATGATAGTCTTACGGACGGAGTGTAACGTGTTTTTCTAATTATTAAAATTGAAAAAAATTTATAAAGAGGGAGTTGATTAAAAAATTGTCATGATACAGAATCATAATATTATTATTCCTTAAAAAACATTGCACAAAGAGCGAATTTTAACCTATCGAAACCACAAAGGGCTATTGATCAAATTTATTAATCAGAAAGAGAAAAAAAAAAGAGTTGAATTTGTGATCGCTAGTAAATTCTTCAATACTTTTTCAGTTGGGTAAAACATCAACCATTATTAATGCATGAGCAAGAACGACAACAAGCTAGCTAATCGTTCGAGTGCATTCTGGGCGGTGAAATTATTGATCATGTTGAGAATGAAATTGTAAGCAAAGCTAAAAAGAACACTAATTAAAAAAAAAAAAAAAAAAAATCATTGAGTCGGTGCCGGTCAACCAAGCATCCTATGCATCTTCCACCAATTTGTTAGGTTTGGATGGTAAGGTATTTTGAGATATTCAGTGAATAGTAGTGAAAAAATAATGAAAAAATAAAAATAGAATATTGAATAGTAAAAAATAATAATAAAAAATATGTAAAAAATAATAATAAAATAATAAATAATAGTGTTATATTCTAAAAATACTTGAGAATACCTTGACACTAGCTAGAAAAAGTTTGGGAGAGTAATTTTTTATTTTCAGTACTAAAGTAATATCTTTACTAAAAAAAAACTTTTAGGAAAAGTTCTTCCCCTTGAAAATTTCACTTCTTTGAATGTATAAAATGATCGTTTTCTGGGAAATCTTGCTACATCAAATTATCGTATAGTGTCCTTCACGCCTAAGTTTGTTTGTTTGGTTGGTTTTTTTTTTTTTTTTTTGACTTTGTAAGTTTTTAACTTTTAATGCTGAAGTGTTCATACCCGTATTAGCACTTAACTAAATTCAGATTGAATCATATTCAAAAAATTTCCTTCCAAATATATATATATATGGATGTTATATTATTAGACTCACTAAAACTAGTACACTAGATAGAACGTATGCATGTCTGTCATGTTCTTCTTAATCAGCAACTTGCACGATTTTTTCTCCTCTGCAAGTACTGCTTTTCAATTGCTGCCACAGCTACTGCAGCAGCAGCAATAGTAATGTTCTCATCACTAACGAAAAACCATAATCATTACCACCCACACTCAGCATGCTTAATAATCACTCCCTTCGTACCATCATCCATTACCGTTAGAGCTCTTTTCCTTTACAGCTTCAAACTAAAGAAAGAAAGAACCCACTTTTACTCATTACCTAGCCTCTCAACAAATCTGTCACTGCCCACCAAAGAAACAATGATTTGCCACTACCCCCATCTTTTCCCTTTCTTTTTCTTTAGCTGCAGCAGAAGATAATGGATCAAGAACTTCGAGTCATGGCGTTTTTGGATGTCTCTGTGGGGTTTCTCTTCGGTTCTGAGATATAACAAAAGTACTTAAAAGTTGTCGATGGGGTCTGAGTTGATGAATATGCGGTGTTTTTGGGTCGGCTTCTTTCTGTTCTGCGGCTTTTGGGTTAGTGGTTTCTGTGACAAAGATGGTACGTTTTGTTTTATCAGTCTAACGTTTGGAACCTGGAAATCTTTACTCTTGTCAATCTTGTTTGGTGTTGGAGTTTTGAAAAAAGTTTCTTGAATTATGTATTACAAAAACGTCATGCCTTCATTTCTCTCATTCGGTTTCTCTGAAAAGCGACTGTTAGTGCCAATTCTGTATATTACGTAAAGTGGAAACTACAACTCATTTATCCCTTGCATTATGCTGAGTCCTTGGAAAGTAGATCATTTTGTTCGATATAGATTTCGTACAAGTGAAATTATATGCGGACCGCATTATATATTGCCAAAGTCAAATACTAGGGCTTTGTTTTTATAGCTCATGATTGACATTAACTATGAATATTGTTCCCAAACAGAATCTAACATTGTTTTGAGCTCAAACGTTGCTTAATTATTACTGTGCATATATGGGACAGGTTTCTTGAGTATATCTTGTGGTGGAACAACTGGTTATACTGATTCATCGAACATATCATGGGTCCCCGACGATGAATATGTAAGCACAGGGAACATCACCACCTCGTTTAATGACCCAATTCGGTTTTTCCCGGATACTCAAGGTCGAAATTGTCACAGAGTCCCTGTAAATAATGCTTCCTCTTTAGTACTTGTAAGAGCAAAGTTTCTTTACCGGAACTATGATGGACGTGGGAAACCCCCTGCATTTTCTGTTTCTCTTGGGACAGCTATTACCAGCACCATAAACCTCACTACTAACGATCCATGGACAGAAGAGTTTATTTGGCCAGTTAGTAAGGACACTCTCTCCTTCTGTTTGCATGCTATTCCAGATGGCGGATCTCCTGTCATTTCTTCACTTGAAATAAGACCACTACCTCAAGGAGCTTATGCAAGTGGAGTGGGAGATTCCCCCAATAATTCACTCAGGAAGAGTTATCGAATCAATTGTGGCTATGCCAATGGCTCGTTGCGGTATAAACATTCAATTTATTTTGACATATAAAGCTTGGATGATTCATGTGATTTTCAGAGATGGGTTAGTAACTTTGTGGTATCTGTAGGTATCCTTTGGATCCATATGATCGTATATGGGATGCTGATCAAAACTTTATGCCCTTTCACGTGTCCGCGGGGTTTGCGATTCAACAGAACTTCAATGTGTCTAGTCTTGGGGAGGATCCCCCTGTTGCTGTTCTTCAAACTGCACGAGTTTTGGCAAGAAGGAATGTGTTGACATATAACCTTCCTCTGGATACCCTTGGGGACTACTTCATTGCCCTTTATTTTGCTGGGATTGTTCCTGTGTCCCCTTCATTTGATGTAATCATTAATGGAGATGTTATACAATCAAACTATACTATAAAAATATCAGATGTCAGTGCCCTATACTTTACTCAGAAGGAGATTAAGAGTTTGAACCTCACACTGAAAAGTATCAGTTACTATCCTCAAGTCAATGCAATTGAAGTGTACGAGATAGTTGGTATTCCACAGGAAGCTTCCTCAACCACAGGTGCCATTGACCTTTTGGTTGTGCATACTTGATTTTAATTGATTCCAGTTGCTAGGAAAGTCTACATGAATCTAGTGGTCTGTCAAACTTTCTTGCAGTTTCGGCACTTCAGGTTATTCAGCAGTCCACAGGTTTAGATCTGGGATGGCAAGATGATCCATGCTCTCCTTCACCATGGGATCATATTGGCTGTGAAGGAAGCCTTGTTACATCTTTGTATGTACATAAAAAATGTATGTTTGTTTTAAATCTTTGGTCTATTTATCCTCAATTGATCTCATGATATGGGCTTTCATTTTAGGGAACTTTCAGACATCAATCTGAGGTCAATTAGCCCCACATTTGGTGACTTGTTGGATCTTAAAACACTGTAAGTATTTTAACCCCAGGAAACTGCCTTAAAGTAATTTACGTTTGCTCACACTCAGTTTCTTATTATCTTTATGCTGTTATGCCCCAGGGATTTGCATAACACATCCATTACTGGAGAGATACAGAACTTTGGTAGCTTGCAACGGCTTGAGAATTTGTAAGACCTCTTTGTAGTATTCCTCACCTTTTTTATCCCTTTCAAAAGAAAAAATGGCAATTGTCACTTGAAATGGAACTTTCAGGAACCTGAGTTTCAACGAGCTCACATCCTTTGGTTCAGAGTTGGAGAACTTGGTCAGCCTTCAAATTTTGTAAGTTGCATTCTGTTTCTAGACCAACATATGGACCCGAAAGGTGGTACTGATGTTGCTTCCTTTCACCATCTCCTCTATATTTGCTGCTCTTCTTTTTCTACAGGGACTTGCAAAATAATAGTTTACAGGGAATAGTTCCTGACAGCTTGGGAGAGTTGGTGGACCTTCACTTATTGTAAGTGAACATCAAAATGGATTAGACTCAATTAGTGATATACAAAATATTATGTTTCTGATTTAGATAACATCTCTCTTGTCCTATCCTGCATTCTACAGGAATCTGGAGAACAACAAACTACAAGGTACCCTACCAGAGTCTTTGAACAAAGAAGCTTTGGAAATTAGGTACAGAATTGGTATTGTTTCATTTATGCTTGTATTTTTATCATTCTGATGCATTGATTTTGTTCAGAACGTCAGGGAATTTGTGCCTTTCCTTCTCCACAATGTCATGTAATGACGTTTCATCCAACCCTTCCATTGAGACACCACAAGTTACAGCATTCCCCCCAAAAAAGCGCACCAAACAAGATCATGTAGCAGTTATAGCTGGTGCAGTTGGTGGAGCCATTCTTGCACTTCTCTTTATTTCTCTTACAGTATTCTTATTCATGAAGAAAAAGAGAACTGAAGTCACATATGCATCAAGTATGTAAAAGTTTACCTCGTTAGTGCACATTGATGTCCTTTACTTAATTCTTATACAGGCATTATTTTCATTATTAGAGGGTGCAATAGAGATTAGAAACTGGAATGCAGCAAAAGTCTTTTCCTACAAAGAAATCAAAGCAGCTACTAACAACTTCAAGGAGGTCATAGGCCGTGGTAGTTTCGGATCTGTTTACCTTGGAAAGCTTCCAGATGGCAAAATAGTAGCTGTGAAAGTGCGGTCTGATAAAAGCCAACTTGGGGCTGATTCTTTTATGAATGAGGTTCACCCACTGAACTATTCAAGTGCAATTTTCCAGATCATGGAGTAGTGAGGAAAATAAATTTCTTCCTGTTGAATAGACACTATTCTCTTGCATTGTTGTTGCCTAACCGTTTTTCAATATTGTGGAATGTTTTTAGGTGTCTCTACTGTCACAAATTCGCCATCAAAATCTTGTATGTTTGGAAGGATTCTGTCACGAATCAAAGCAGCAAATACTAGTCTATGAGTATCTTCCTGGAGGATCATTGGCTGATCGCCTTTATGGTATGTTATGCATGATACCAATTTGGGAACAATTTTACTTTTGTGAGAAACTTCCTGTTGATATTGATTATGTTACTTTCAGGTCCAAACTGTAAAAAAGCTTCATTAAGCTGGGTTCGCAGACTGAAAATTGCTGTCGATGCTGCAAAAGGTATCTCTACTCTATCATCAGCCTTCAAGACTACATAGGAAAACAATCACGATTTCATCTGAAAGAAACATGAAAATCTGAGTTACCATCAAGAAACATGAAAGCTTAAAGACTATGTTGTTATTCCATAATCAAAATGTAACGCTTAACAGAGCTTACCATACTAGATAATATAGATATAGTGCTAACATGGAAACTGTTGAATGTAATGATAGAGAAATGGGAAAACACATTGCAAAATGTTTCTACCATTTAGACAAAGTGTATCTCACTAAAGTAGTGTACTGCATTTTGGGCAGCTATTTGAGTAGACATGTAACGGTTTTGAGGATAATGCTCTATCATTCATCATCTACATAAGTAGCCACCTGTGTGTTTTGTAACAAGTACATGACTACGAGTAGCCATAAGCAATACCATGGAAAACTAGACGACTACAAGATCATACATTAAAGAGAAATGAGCTATTAACATGCCATAGTTACTATTGAAGAAGACAAATGACTATTTCTGAGTCTTGTTTCTTTTGAAGGATTGGACTATCTACACAATGGAAATGAACCACGAATCATACACCGTGATGTGAAGTGCAGTAATATCCTTTTGGACGAGGAAGTGAATGCCAAGGTTTGTGACTTTGGCCTCTCAAAACAAATCACCCAGGCAGACGCAACTCATGTCACAACTATTGTCAAAGGAACTGCTGGGTATCTGGATCCAGAGTAAGTTTTCCAAAACAAGAAAATAAAACAAGACAGAAGATAATTATTTTTTATTGATAACTATGAAGTCAAGTTCATATTGTGTGCAGATACTATTCCACCCGACAGCTGACTGAGAAAAGTGACGTCTATAGCTTTGGGGTTGTTCTCTTGGAGCTCATCTGTGGAAGAGAACCTTTGAGTCACTCGGGAACTCCCGATTCATTCAATTTGGTGTTATGGGTAAGCTGAAATTCCTTTTAAAACGACAATATTCTACCTTACAAGTAAACAGAACATAGATGTTCCCTGTAATTCTTTAACAATTCATCATAGTCTAATTTACCTTTAGTATGTAAGCGCAACATTGCAAGAACAAGTGGCTATAATTCCACAATTATTCTTTCCTGGTCGTGTTTATTGCTATTCTGCTTGTTAGGAAGTCGGAGCAACTCCTGATAAATTCTAAATATGGTCTATGTGATGGCATAAAAGACTGCTGTTTATATATTCTCTCATTGAGTTGTTTGGGGATTCCCAAGTGCAGGCCAAGCCCTACTTACAGGCAGGGGCATTTGAGATTGTTGATGACAGCCTAATGGGAACTTTCGACGTGAAGAGTATGAGAAAGGCAGTCTTGATTGCTGTGAGATCAGTAGAAAGAGATGCATCACAGAGACCAGCAATTGCAGAGGTTTTGGCAGAGCTTAAAGAAGCCTACAGTATTCAGCTCTCTTATCTCCAATCTCGTGAACATTCCAGCTGATTTCTTAAGTGATGATACATTTTGGCGATTATTTATAGAGATATGTTGATCTGTTGTGATAATAGCAGCGATGAAGACATCTTTGCTTTCTTCAACTTCTGCTGTATAAAGTATTCTACAATGTGAGGATATTGTAAGCATGTGGACGCTATAAACGGTGGCTTTAAGCTTTCTGTAAACAATCTCTCTCTGCCAAACTTTCTCACCCAAAAAGAAAACCTTCATCGCCAACCATCGAAACCTTCCGCGGGATAAGGATCCTCTTCATGTTCTGAAAAATACTTACATCCGAAAATAGAAAAAATGAGTCTTTTGTCTAAAGCAATGTCTACAGAAAATGGGAGATGTACACAACATTTAAATGAAATGGTGCTTTTTCAACTCTCTCAACATGGAATCTCTTCCTAACATATGTCATGAAAGGAATTCTATTCATCTATCCTTACATCACACACAACATATAATTTTTTAATTTTGTCTCTTATCAAATATGTAATATATAGATGATGAATAGAAATATTCAATTAATTTAAGAAGAATAAAACTAAAAAAAATTAAAAAATTAAAAAAAAATGTAATATATAGTATGTAATGTGTAATGTGTTAAGATGATGAATAGCCAGTGTTCCAAGCTCCGGCAAGATACAAATATCATATTTTTAGATATTCTTTTTTTGGGCTGAGTTGATGTATTTACACACTTTTCCAGACCAAAAATTTGTATCGGTTTTGTCAGCTGATAGGTCCCAAAATCAGCCTTCAACATTTTATTTCCGTTTTTCTTATTCAAAATCCTCCATTTTCCTCCAATTTTGTTAGAGAAAAATGTCGAGTTTACCGCCATCTGTCCACCTACAAATAATAGCCACATGCCGCATCATTGTATTGCCGTCCGCCGATGTATCACTGTAGCTAGCCATCAGACCAACATTTTGACTGGCCCATGCACCATCTCAGGTAATCCACATGAAACCCAGCCACCATTTTCCCCTTAGAATTACCACTTCTGGTATCAAAGGCACCCATTGGAGAGAGAGAGAGAGAGAGAGAGAGTGAGAGAGGGGGCAATTGCAAGTTTAGCTGAAGGAAAAGCAGGAAAGGCTTAAGAATGTAAAGCATTAATATATATACAGCTAGCCCTTCATTGGCAAACTAAAGATGTTGGAGTAACAATTATTACATTTCACTTTTTTATTTATGATGTTGAGGGCCCTTCATTTTCAGGGGATTTTGAAGAAAAGAAACTACCCCCAAGTGTGTCCTCTGAAGCCCATGAATGCTCCTAAACCATGTACAACAAATACCAGTTGTGTAAACTGTAAAGAATTTGTTTTCTACTCTTAGGCCAGT
The DNA here is from genome assembly GCF_004785595.1 of Juglans microcarpa x Juglans regia. Taxonomy (NCBI): domain Eukaryota; kingdom Viridiplantae; phylum Streptophyta; class Magnoliopsida; order Fagales; family Juglandaceae; genus Juglans; species Juglans microcarpa x Juglans regia. The sequence continues at coordinate 10,274,392 of NC_054597.1, read as the reverse complement.
TTGCATCCTCAGAAAATTCCTAAACGAATCTGGCTGACTGCTGGAATGAGCATAGAAACTTCACCAATACCTCTTTGTATGTTGAAGCTTTGAAGCTGTAATTTCCAACTGATCATCCACCACACCATTCTTGCCTTGGCAGATAAGGGAAAGGCAAAAGATTAACAGTGTCCTATCATCAATCATGCATAGCCATCAATATCATGTTTGCTTTGGATTTGGGTTATTATCTCTGGATTTGGGTTATTATCTCTGAAAGGCCCATGGGTTTATTTATTATGTTGAACACATTACATGTTGAAAAAAAGAGGGTGAGATCTGTGTAGGAAAAGAAAAATGACTCAATAAAATCTATATCTTGGGGGTGAAAACTTGAGCCTGGAGGGGTTTGGGTATGATCTTAGTATTTTTAGAATATCTCATTATTATTATTATTTTATTATTACTTTTTACTTACTTTTTATTACTATTCACTACTATTCAATATTCTATTATTATTATTTTCATTATTATTCACAGAATACCTTAGAAGAATATCTCACTACTCAAATGCCAAATTACTTTAAAGGTTGCACTCATGATCAAGACATCTTTTAACTATTTTTGATCCTTATATGCTTTGTTTTAATATTGTAAATCATAGATGATATGACATCTACGTTTGAGAACCCCAAAAAATCCTAACAACTTAGGACCCAAAACAAAAGATTCTTGAAATTACTTCAACATAAAACCTTAATGGAAAATGCATGTTTGGGTTACAACATCCACTACCATTTGTGCATACAAACTAATGTAGTAGCGTCACGTGGTTGTCTATTTCGATCTATTTTTTTTCAAAACAATGAAAATTGTGCATTGATTAACATGATATTGACGCGCGTGAGCATCACGTCAATTTAATAAGTAATAATACCTAATATAATAGATATAGGATGGTGTTAGGACCGAGAGCTCTACCGAATTTTTGTATCGAGGAGTACAGTTTTCTTTTCTTTTTCTTTTTTCAAATATTTCTTAAACCCCTTTAAACATTTAAAAAAAATCATAAATTTATTTAAAAATATTTCCTTAACAATAAAGTATATAAAAAAAAATGGGTATATTTTTTGGATAGCGACTAAAGTGGCATTTCCCATAGATATAATAAAACCAAATTTAATTAATAAAAAATGATTAATTAATTAAAGTTGACTATAGCCTTGTCTATTGAGGTTAGTGGCGTAAAATGTAAAACCCAACCTTTTACCGTAAAGTGTCGCTTAAGGATCTATTCTTCGATTTTTTCAAAAAGCTACCTCACAATAGATTGTTTTTCAAAGATTTATTTAATTTTTTTTTAAATAGCCACACCATTAGGATGGTCCGACCATTGAGGTATGGCCGCCTCTCTAGCATTGATCTAGCCTGGGCGGTTGTTTATCAGAAGAGTTCTTCTATCCAACTGCCTACATTGCATATCAGATTTGATTTTTTATTTTTATTATTTTTATTCTTTTTAAATTAAATGAGTTCTTCTACTCATCATCTCTACATCATACACTTGCTAAGGAAAAAAAAATAAAAGTATGTAATGTAAGAATGATGAGTAAAACTTTTTTTACAAAAAATGATCGAAGATCCACCCCACGTGATATATCTAATATATCGCTACAACAATTGTGATATATTTGCAACTTGTGGCCCCTAGTATCTCCACTACAATCAAAATAATGTGTATGGTAAAATTACCAGGTCCAAGATCATCATACCCATGCCAGCAAAACGTAATCTCCAAGGTGAGTGAAAAATATAAGGAAAGAGATGAGACAAGAAACTAAGGCTGAGGTAGGATGGTCAGATACGCAATGAAAGTCAAACGTGAAAAAGAGGATAAAGTGACATAAAGTCAAATTCCTCATCAACTGACAAAGGCTTAATAAAACGGGGATTTGGCAGAAAGGAAAGGGGAACTTATGGGGGTCTTCAACGAGGCATCATCTTCGACCTAGCAATGGGGGATGCTATATTAAGGAAAATGCTCAAAATATGCAAAAGTCAACAAAATAATAAATCACTCCAAATTTCATTCCCAGATTTTATGCTAAGCTTGATCACAGGAATCGGTTTTATTCTTATGTAATTAATAGTTTTTATTCTTGTTGTAAATGTTATTTTTCAGTTACATAATTCTTGTAAAGCTCTCAGATTGTATTTATATATACTGAGGTGAATAGAAATAAAAGTATTCAGTTTTTCAAAATCCTTAGCAGTGCAATCCGAGACAGGACGCATTATTGATCATCCTGTCTCGGATGATGACTTGACTCTTTACATCCTTAACGGATTGGGTCCTAAGTTTCGAGAAATTGCAGCTTCAATTCGCGCTCGTGAAACTTCTCTAAAGTTTGAAGAAATTCATGACCTTCTGGTAGGACATGAAAGCTATATTCGCCGGCTGGAACTTCAATCGATAGCACCTTTGGTTGCAACAGTAAACTCCACTCATCGGCAAGAAAGCAACTCTGGAATGCACAAGTCCACCAATCGCTCTTACAACAACAAGAGCTGTGCCAACAACAACAAAAGTGGGTCTTCAAATTCGGGCTTTCGTAAATATAAGCCCAAATGTTAGTGGTGTAATCAAATGGGCCATACGGCCAAAAACTGTCCCAAGATGAATTTTGTTGAACCTACAACAAATTGTACCTCTACCTCGCAAGGAAAAAAATAAAAAATGGCTCGTTGACTCTGCTGCATCTCACAATATGACCACTGATCTCTCAAATTTGTCCATTCACTCGGACTATGATGGTACCGATGAAGTGGTAATTGGTGATGGTTCAGGTTTGCCCGTATCTCATGTTGGTCCATTAATTTTCTCTTCGCCTAATTGTGTCTTTCATTTATGTGATACACTTTGTGTTCCCACAATTAAAAAAGATCTCATTTCTGTTCACCATTTCACAAAGCAAAACAATGTTTTTCTTGAGTTTCATCCATCTTATTTTTTTGTGAAGGATCGGATCACGGGGGGATACTACTCAAAGGCGAATGTGAAGATGGCGTGTACCCATTTCAGGAGAAACTAGCTATGCCTTCCAAAATGCGGTTGCCTATGTTCATGAACGTACCACCACTGATGGATGGCACAGAAGACTTGGTCATCCCTCATAAAAAATTGTCCACCATTTGATTAATGCTTTTTCATTACCCACAAATAAAACTGGGCATTCATCTCTTTGTTCTTCATGTGCTCAAAATAAAGCTCATCGTCAATCTTTTAATTCTCGTGATCTCACTAGCACTACTCCCATGGAATTAATTTATACTGATGTTTGGGGTCTGTCTCATGAAATTGGTATTGATGGTTCGAAATATTACATCATTTTTGTTGACCATTTTACCAAATACATATGGCTTTATCCTATGTCTCATAAATCAAGTGTTCAATAGATTTTTCCACAATTTCGAAATCTTGTGGAAAATAGATTTAACACCAAAATAAAGAGCATTTACTCGGATAATGGAGGTGAATACATTGGGTTAAAATCTTACTTGTCCGTTCATGGCATTAGTCATTACACTACTGCTCCACACACTCCCCAACAAAATGGCATGTCTGAAAGATGACACCGTCATCTTGTTGAAACTGGACTTATACTTCTCACTGATGCTCACATGCCTCTCTCATATTGGCCATATGCTTTTCAAACAGCTGTGCATCTCATAAATAGAATGCCGACTCTTGCGTTGCAAAATCAATCCCCATTTGAAAAATTGTTTAAGCAAAAACCCAACTACATGAAGCTTAAGCAATTTGGTTGTCTATGTTATCCTTTAACTAGGCCTTACAATACTCATAAACTCCAACCCAAGGCCCAACCGTGTATATTTCTAGGCTACTCACTCTCCCAAAACGCATACATATGCGTTGAGCCCAAAACCAGAAAGTTTTATCACTCTCGGCATGTGCTCTTTGATGAGGGAACTTTCCCTTTCGCCACTTCCAAATCTAAATTCTCATATTCATCCTCTCAGATTTCGGGTGCCTCTCAATCTTCAGATGCTATCATTTCCTTGTCAAAAATTCGCATGATCCCTATCCAAGCTCATGACTCTCTAGCCGTGGGTACCGTTCCTTTAACATCGCCTGCGAATGAGTCCTCTCCTACGCCGACTTCACCATAGGTAAGTGTACCTTCTTCTTCTTTTTTGGTTTTGCAAACCATCCCAGCTTTAGAAATGCATGAACCTGAGATATCTTCAAATTTTGATGTGCGCACTCACAAAATGACCACCAGATCCATGAATCAAATTTACAAGCCAAAAAAATCTTTCTTGGTCACTAAGCACCCAGTCCCTCCTTCTATAGAACCCACGAGTGTCACTGAAGCACTCTCTGATTCACGCTGGCGTGATGCCATGTCATCTGAACTAACTGCCCTCTTGAAACATGATACATGGCAACTGGTTCCACCACCAAAACACTGCAATCTTATCAGTTGTAAGTGGGTGTTTAGGATTAAGAGACATTCTGATGGTTCAATTGATTGGTTTAAAGCAAGGCTTGTTGCAAAAAGGTTTAATCAGAGACCCGGTCTGGATTACAAAGAGACATTCAGTCCTGTAGTTAAACCAGTCACCATATGCACTATTTTAACACTTGTTGTGATGCATGATTGGTCCTTGAGGCAATTAGACGTAAACAATACATTTCTTCATGGGCATCTCACGGAAAAGGTGTATATGAAACAACCACCCGGGTTTCTGGATCTTGAAAAGCCAACTCATGTATGTTGTCATTGAAAGGCAATATATGGTTTGAAACAAGCACCTCGTGCTTGGTACTCAGCCCTCAAACAAGCACTGTTAGAGTTTGGATTTATCAATGCAAAATCTGATTCATCACTCTTTGTGTTTTCTAAAGATTCTATACTTGTCTACTACTTGGTATATATCGATGATTTGATTATCACAGGAAATACCTCGACCTTTGTAGCAAGTGTTATTGATCAACTTGGACAAAAATTTTACCTCAAAGATTTGGGACCATCACACTTCTTTCTTGGTGTTGAGGTTATTCCTACAAAGGATGGTTTATTTTTATCTTAGCATAAATATATCCGGAATATCCTTGCTAAAACTAGTATGGATGGTGCCAAGGATGTCACAACACCCCTGTCCACTTCTGTCCCTCTCAAGCTGGTTGATGGCTCCTCAAAAGTTGATGCTACGGAATATCAAAAAGTTATTGGTGCATTGCAATACTTGTCATTAACTCAGCCTGATTTAAGTTTTGCAGTAAATAAACTTTCTCAGTTCATGCACTGCCCAACAACGATTCACTGGACATCAACAAAAAGGCTGTTACGTTACTTGAAGAATACCATTTTTCATGGTATTAATATCACCAAATCAGTGAATCCAGCCCTCACTTGCTTCTCGAATGCTGACTAGGCAAGTAACTTGGATGACAGAAAACTTACATCAGCTTATCTTATTCTACTTGGCACAACCCCCATTTCGTGGATCTCAAAAACACAACGTGACATTGCCAGATCGTCGACCGAAGCTGAGTATAGAGCTTTAGCAACAACTGCAGCTGAGTCCATGTGGATACTTTCTTTGTTTCATGAAATGAAGTTTTCATTAAAACAGTCACCACTATTACTTTGTGACAATTTGGGAGCACCACACCTAAGCTTTAACCCAGTCCAGCACTCAAGGATGAAACATATTCAAATCGACATTCACTTTGTGCAAGATTTGGTTGAAAAGAATGTTCTTCATGTTCAGCATGTTCATACAAATGATCAACTTGCAGGTTTACTCACCAAGCCCCTCTCACGCCAATGTACTGATTATCTTAGAAACAAGATCAGCCTCACTGATAGGAGCCCGTTCTTGCCGGGGCATATTAAGGAAGATGCTCAAAATATGCAAAAGTCAACAAAACAATAAATCACTCCAAATTTCATTCCCAGATTTTATGCTAAACTTGATCACAAGAATCGCCTTCAGTCTCAGATTTTATGCTAAGCTTGATCACAAGAATTGGTTTTATTCTTATGTAGTTAATAGTTTTTATTCTTGCTGTAAATGTTATTTTTCAGTTACATAATTCTTGTAAAGCTCTTGGATTGTATTTATATATACTGAGGTGAATAGAAATAAAAGTATTCAGTTTTTCAAAATCCTTAACAGTGCAATCCTTTACACGCTATTCTTTAGGCTAAAGAGGTTTCCGATTTTCATTATACAGAAACATATGAGAGACAATGAGATACTATAAAATACTTTTATCATAGTTGATTTATCTTCCAAATAACCCGTGAATATGGGTACTGTACTGAACCACGTAAATCTATATCTCATTCTCTATTTACATTTCTTGCATTCTTTTTCTAGTTATTGTTATGAATGTACGTATGAAAACTGTACCATCGCCCAAACCGTGTGGATGAATCTTTTTCTCGTTTCAACCTATTGGGCGATTTTATGCTTCAACATAATATGTTCCATATCATTCTATCATTGTATTAATCGCCTTCGCGACAACTTTCATCTTAGCGTTCAAATAACTAAAAAAGAAAGACCGAATCTAGCTTTACGTAAACGATGAACACACAAAGATTGCACCCAATAAAAAAGAAGGTAACTTTTTGTTATTATTAATGTACTGTTTACATAAACAATAAAAAAATTGCCCACTAATATAGTTAGTGTTTTATGTGCCGCACGATGCTTATAGCTTTGCTTCTCAATTTTGTCTTTTTACTTTTTTATTATACCTCGATGAGATTTTTGTTAGGATGTACAAAATGTGTGAAACTTGCCCATAAAACATAAAGTTAGAACGTGCACATTTATTTGCACCATAGAGAAAAAATGGAAAAGAAAAAGATGTCCACATCAAAAGAGAAAGTTGTTGAAAAAAGTGATGGTCATGATCACATGACTGATGGACATTAATGGACTCGTGGAGGTGGTTGTGGTCTTGCATAATCGAAAAGTTATATATATTATATTATTATTTAATTATATAAAATGTGACATATTATTATAATTAAATAAATTTTTATTAAATTATTATTTGTGATAAATATATTACATTTTAATAAGAAGATAAAAATTAAATGAAGGTGGCGTATAACATTACTATCGACAAAAGAACCACATGCATGAAAAACTCCCGACCCAACCGTGTGTTATAATCTACCACAGTCCCGACCACGACCTCTTAAAAAATTATGGGCTGCTTATTTAATTTTTAGGGACCAGCACTTTGACTTTTTTGTGTTTTAACATGTCAACGGTTTGTAGATCATCTTCGAATGCGACCGCCCTCTCTCGCTTTCACCTGTACATACATCATAAATACATATATACATGTCAAGTCAAATGTGTCACTTAATTACCCATTTCGGACTTTTCCGCGGCAACCTCTTTACTTATTATTCTTCGTCTAACTTGCACAGACTTCGTCCAAAGTTCTCAAAATTCTAGTTTCGTTGGAATGTTTTTATAATTTTAGTATTAATATAATTTTTTTTTTAAATGATATATTATAGTCTTTCAATATTGGTGATAACATAATAATTCAACAGATTTGTAACCGTTTTTTAATGAATGGGTTGATTCGATCAAAGTTTTATTTGAAGAAAAAGAGGAGTACAGTATCTCAATTTTATTGATTATTCTCGTATGTATGGAAGATGAATATCTTTTACAAAGAGAGAAAACTAATTAGGAATTACAAGGACAGAAATAAAAATATCAAAAGCCACTTTCCTATAAAATAAATAAAGACTATATATATATATATATATATATATATATATATAACAAATTACAATGAGAATAAGAATTAACGGAGATAAATTAGTGTCTAATAAATGGAAAACTTGAACGATTCAAAGAGAAAAGAGCAATCACATACTTAGAGAGTTGAAGGAGAGACGAAAACTTACCGTATGTCTCATGACATCATAATTGGCTAAATTGTCAGCTAATGCATTATCTTCGATTTAATCAAAGTTAAAAGTTTTGATACTATAAAATTCAATGGTAAAGTTTAGAAATTATTTTATCTAAAGTGTAAAGCACATGGACTAAAATCGTATTTAACCCTTATAAAAAATACAACCTAATATATCATAATAAGTCACATCAGTTAATAGGTTTTAGTTTGTGAAATCTTTTCTTGTAAACCAAACATTTCTCCTAAACTTATTGGTCTTAAAGCCATTTATTTTTTAAGTTCTTTTATATATTGTATTAGTTGCAATGAAGTGTTTGTTGGAGATTTCTACCCCTCTACCCCATAAGTAATTTTATCTTTTTTACTTTATGAAATGTTTCTTGGCCAGCATTTAAGTTAGGGTCGTTTGGATTCAAAAATCATCTCATCTCATTTTATTATTATAACTTTCTCAAATTTTCACACAAAATATAATAAACAATTTAACATTTTCAAATCTCAATTCAACTTTTTTAAATTTCAAAACAATAATAATATTAAAAAATAATATTCTAATAATATTTTATTCAACTTTCAACTTTTATTTAAAACAATCTCATCTTATATATATCACTATCCAAACCACACATTTTGAGTTTCTTTTTAATATGATTTTTTAACCAAAGTTCTGACCTTAGATTGCTTTATTGTTGTTATTTTCAAATGAACTGCGAAGCTTTGAAGCATATTGCTTTCTGTTCATTCATTATCCTTCTTCGATAAGAAGACAATTTCAATCATTCATTCGAGGGAAAGATACAGTTTCACCAACATAAGCACGATTATGACTGAAAAAACATTGTTGATCATCTATGAACATTAGTAACTTGTCATAGATCGATTGAACTTCTTAGGATACATAAGAATGGACGGTTGAAGTAGGATAATGGTGTTGGATCATCGGTGTTACTATTACGAGTCACATTTTACAATCATATAAGTAATGCTACTCATCATCTCAAAATTTATAATCTTTAGTCACGCTCGTTGATATTGTGATAACTTTTTAGTAGTTATATATGTCTATCACTTAAATAAACAATCACTTAAAATATATTACATCAGTAGGTATAACCGAGAATAGCAAAATCTAGAGTAATCCTAACTTTTAGATCTTAAAAATAGCTAGAAGAGCGGTTCATCCTCTCCTTCTAAATGAATTTAGGCTTGGAAATTAAGCAAGCATGTGTAACATTTATCTGATAATCAGTATAAATTCCATAGCAAATAGTCTTGAAAATCAAATCAAATTAGCTCTTGAAAACTTGCAAGTGGAGAAGACCATTGTTGCTTATGAAATGGTAGATCAGGTCATCCAAGCCAGATTATATATTCCAGACTATCTTTATATTTTAAATAATAAATTCAAAAATTGATAGACAAAGTCGTATATTTGGATTTGATCTGTCATTATATTATAGTCATAACCTTTTTTGCAATTAGGGAAAAATAGATAAAACATAAGTATCTAATAGGATTTAATGTTAAGAACACTACTATTATGGGTTATATTACATATTCTGAAATTTAGATACCTGGCTATTTTTTACCTAATTATTAAAAATATTTATTATTGAGAAACTTAATCCTAATAACAGGTGGCCTTAATTCAATGAATGCATTTATTTTGCCAACAATACAATTAAGACTAACCTTAATACAGTATTTTTTTTATAATTCTTTATATAATTATGTTTAAAATTAAGGATATTTCTATAAAGAAAAATGATACTATGTCTTCTAGTTTGCCTCATCAATTTGACATCTTATGTATTTTATTTTATTTTAATTTTTTTTTAATGATTAAGAAATTGACTATTAATTAGTATTTTTTTTAAAAAATTATTTAAAAAATAAGTATAATTTACATTAAAGACACGCCAGCGGAGAGCGGAGGGTATAGTAGCAGCACCCTTGTGTAAAACGAATCAACTATACAAATTTATAAATTATTTTATAAAAATATCGATAAATTATATAAAGGATTATGAAAATAGTGCGTGAATGATTCGTGAGGGTTAACTTTTGACCGTACCAGCACCGTCACGGTATCACCTACCTCCTCCACCTGGCATGGAACAAGTGTGCCGTGACATGGACGTACTCCCTCTCTCCTGGAGGTAACAAACGTAAAATTACAGGAGTCAACCCAAATAGCCGGCGTTAATAATATATACAAAAAGGCTGAAGCGGCCGTTGCACGCTAACGTCTCCTTTCTAACGTCTTTGACAACGACCTGTCCTACGCCTCCTCAGCTCCCTCTCTCTCTCTCTCTCTCTCTCTCTCTCTCTCAGCTCGATCGTGGGGAATTCTCTGATTCTCCTTTTTGTTCTGTCAGGAAGTTTGTCTTTTGCCATGGGGCATCCGCTGAGAATCTTGACGATTTTCGAAATCTTGAGCTAAAAGCCGACGCAGCTCTTATCCCAATTCTTATCCTTTTCTCTTGTTTACAGCAGATTTTGATCTGGAAATTTGGATTCTGAGAGTATCTTTGACGCAATGCCTGGTACATTTATTTATTTTTTGCACGAAATCATATTTAGATCAAATGAGTTTGGAATATTGAAAAGTTCAGCTCGGTTGCTGTTTTGTTTGGTTTTGAATTAAGGAGAAGTGGCTTCCGTTCGAGAAGACGGGAAGGGCAAAAGTGGTTGTGACTCCGAGACTGCGTCGGAGGACGAGAGGCGAAGTGTTCGGGGTAGATCTCTGAAGAAAAAGGCAATGAGTGCTTCCACGAAGTTCTCACAATCCCTCAGGAAGCGCGGGAACCGGGTGGTAGCCGATTGCCGATTCGCATCGATCTCGATCCACCATGTCCGGGACCCCAAGGAAGAAGTTGCTGTTAACGCGTTCCGAGATGCATTGCTTGCGAAAGATCTGCTCCCGCCACGCCACGATGATTACCACACTTTGCTGCGGTAAACGAATCTTCGCGTAACGAAAGCTAAAATTTTCTATTCATTAGTTCGTATATCTGAGCATTATTCGAAACATTTTCTAACGATATTATTGTTTATACAGTGGCGCGTTAAATCTTTAGATGTTAAATCGACTTGAATTTTAAACGCAGTTATCGCTTTATACATAAGCCGGGGCCGCTTTATATTGTGAGAAATTTGGAACTCGAGAACAGTGTATCGTCAGTAAAAATATAGATTTTGTTCAATTTGCTGGATTATACAGATGCAGAAGTGAACAGCGCAGAGGAAACGATAATATTGAGTCTGAATATTGGGAAAAAGCATCTTAACATATTCTTAACCATCTATATTTTTTTAATTAGCATCCTTAACCATATTGTGTTGCAGTTTTGCTAATAACTCTGTCATTAGAATCAAAATATATTAATTGCGTAATTAGTTTTTCATACAATAGTTTCTTTGGGCATGCTATGTTCTATCTTCCTGTTTATTCCATTTAATTATAGAAAACCGGGATTTCCTTGCTACAGGTTTCTAAAGGCAAGAAAGTTTGATATGGATAAAACATTCCATATGTGGGCTGAAATGATTAACTGGAGGAAAGAGAATGGAGTAGATTCTTTGTTACAGGTAAGATATCATCATGGCATCCCTTTCCTCTGTAGTATTTGATCTGCTGTAATGATAATTTGATAAGATGGATGTTTTTTTATAAGTAACAAGAAGATTTTATTGACTAGTAAATGGACATAGTCTAGAGAGAAAACATCTAAACACAAGCTAGGAGCTAGAATAGACTCAAAACAAATCATGAAGGTTATATCCATTCAATATAAGGAGCTTTAGTCCAAATACACAAAGTACTAAAGAAAAGCTTCCTTAAGTGCTCCCATCGAACGTTACTTATTTTCAAAGCACCGCCATTCCTTTCCAACCATAAGCACCACATTAAACATGAAGGAATCATCTTCTTCCATGTGGCAACAATGTGGCCACTAGAAACCAAAAACGTCTTCACCAATATCAGGACCCCGAATGGGCTGTTGAGGCTTGCAAATTTGGTCTGGCTTTATCCTTCTTTGTTTGTACAGTTGAAAGTTTTTCCTGGACTACCAGTTGTGTTAATCGTTTTTTTTTAATGTTTCCAGTTCTAAAAGGTTCTGCATTGGAATGATTTATGTCAGGATTTTGTATATCATGAATATGAAGAAGTTCAGCGTTGGTATCCACATGGTTACCATGGTGTAGACAGAGGGGGCCGACCTGTTTATATTGAAAGGCTTGGCAAAATTGAACCTAGCAAGCTGATGAATATCACCACGGTGGACCGGTTTTTGAAATATCATGTTCAGGGGTTTGAGAAGGTCTTCAGTCAGAAGTTCCCTGCATGTTCTATTGCTGCCAGGAGACACATAGATTCCACAACAACAATACTTGACGTGCACGGTCTGGTAATTTCTTAGCTCATCATAATTATATCATCACGCTTCTGTATAATGTATGCGTTTAAACAATGTCATTGCTTCTCATTGCCCTATTTCTTTTCCAGAACTGGGTAAACTTTGGCAAGGTTGCCCATGATCTTGTTACGCGCATGCAGAAAATTGATGGGGATAACTATCCTGAGGTGGTTTAATAGTATATGAAATAAAAACAATATGGTATCTGAATTCTTAAAGTTTGCATCCGTAAATCGTTTCTGATATTTCGATTTCTACAGACATTACATCAGATGTTCATTGTTAATGCTGGTAGTGGGTTCAAATTACTATGGAATACAGCAAAAGGTTTTCTAGACCCCAGGACTACAGCAAAGATACATGTATGAGTGCTTATGTTACTTTTTTAAGTTCCTTTACTTTTGGAGGCCGTATTAATCATAGGCGGATTTCATTGATTCCGCAGGTTTTAGGCAACAAATACCAAAATAAGTTGTTAGAGGCAATAGACGCAAGGTCGGGATTCCCTCTTGACTTTTACCACCTATCATGAAGTTGTTCATTTTTTATGTTAAATTACAAGAATCATGCTATAGACACGGACCCATTTCACGGGGAAAACAAGGATTAGTCACAAAATATTTACTGTTCATTGCAGTGGGTCCGTGTACTAATCATTTCTCAAATTACAAATATAGTGTTTTTGTAACAAGAAGCATTTGAGCATTTATGAACAGCCAGCTACCAGATTTTCTCGGTGGAAGTTGCTCATGCCAGAATGAAGGCGGGTGTCTTAGATCTGACAAGGGTCCTTGGAGTGATTCAAAAATAATGAAAGTATGTTCCTAATCAGAGGACTGTACAGCACACATAATCATTGATGTTTGAGGAAAACTGAATTTCAAAACTAATTCCCTGACATTTCACGGAGTGTCATGTCTGAAAACTTGATTCATCCCATGTCTACTTTTATTTGCAGCTGGTTCATGCTGGCGAAGCAATGTTTTGGAGAGGGATTAAAAGGTCCTGTGACTTTAACGATTCGGAGGTCAACTTATCAGCCTCTAAGGTGACCGATAGATATGTTAATATCTCAAACCGTCTCCTATCATCTTATTGTCGTATACCGTGTTGTTACATTATGTTTCTTCTTTTTTCAGGTTGCATGTAGTGAAATATCTTTTGCTTCCTCAGGATTGGACATGCCGCCAAGTGCTTCTGGCTTCAAGCAGTTGGCGCCACGTTGTCACGAAATGAATGTTCTGAAAGTCAGTTTTCTCTGTCCTTACTGGTTTCTTCGTTAACTTTCATTGTTTGATCTTTTCATTGTCCTGACTGCTTTCTGCAACAACCCTCATTATATGGAACTGATCATACGAGTTATTATTTCAATAGCATCTATTTTTGAACTCCCAAACAAGAGATTATTACGTGAGGCTATTTGTTTTGATTCTTTTGAACACAAAGAACTCGCTTGCTCTTTGGTTCGCAAATGGATTTTCTTTAGTAGCAAATCATTCAACTAGCTCGTTGGGTTGGGCCATAGCAATCAATGTTGGTTGTTAATGGAAGAGATGAAATGGATTAAGGTTCTTAGAATTCCTGTCCGAATTCTAGTGCTCAAATATGGAGAGGCAGACACAATATGTGAGATTTATTACTGTTTGAGTAAGTCTCCTGAGCCTCATTAAATGGTAAATAACATTATAAGGCCCGCATGTTGTCTCTATCTTTCTCTAAATCTAAGCTCTAAAACCAGGCCTGATCCAGATAAAATGTTGTTATTGAAAGACATACACCTTTATCAGTACATTTGTCAGCAGAGTACAAATTCAAGGAATGACATGTAATTCCTCTCCCATCTATCTACCATATATCTACTCGGAGTAGAGCCCCTATCTAAATAAAGTTCTTTAACTTGTAAACAATTTGACGAACATTTTATGCTGGGAAAGTAAAACAAGTTAGTAACTTGGATTTTCTTACAATGGAAAAAAATTACCGGTGAGGCAGAAATGGAGTGTCAACTGTTTTTATGGAAGGAGTACATTATATAGAAAACACATGAGCTAACCTATATAAGAGGCATTTAATCCGTTTGATCATTTATGTGTGCCATTTGATCATTATCACTTGATGTGAATATTGAACTGTGTACACTATTACCCATGCAAATACATCAAGTCATTTCTAGTAACTCTTCTTTACTTCTCAATAAATAACTCTTTGCTTTATGCCTATATGTTTCAGCAAAGGTTGGGCGACCCGGCATGTAGCTGCAGCTTAGTTGGACCAGTTGCTACTGCAGTAAGGCTCGAAAATACCAGTTCAACAAGTAGGTTATCATTCAGCATGTCTTCCACTAGTAAAGCCTTCCATTGGTTTTCTTTGGTATTGGTGTACAGCAAATGATATTCATAATTGACTTTTATGGTAATGATTTTCCATACCCACTAAAATTTACTAGAGGCAGGGTTTCAGCTGTTTCCTACTTTCTGCATCCAGCTGTAAATGTCATATTAAAGCAACTCTAGTAGGTAGTGACGTGTCGGGTAACCTCTGCCCTGTTGTCTAGGCTCACTTACGATTTGCGGGGCCATTGGGTTTCGTCGGTCTATGACAAGCTAGATTTTTCTTGAGTCCATCCGCATTTTTGGGCTAGGTTGTCAGCTGAAGTTCTTTAATTAGGAGAAGAGAGAATTCGTTGTTGAAATGTTTCATATGTACCATAAACGGATACCAACGCATTAAAGATTTTTCTTCAAATCGTACCTACAGGTAGCATGGGACATTGCCCATACATAATCCTGTGATGGAAGCTTAATGAAAGTGTAGCATGTACTTACAACAAAAGGAATGACTGTCCTGTAATTAAATGAACCAGACCAAGAATACGGTTTATGTGTGTTGCATTTGATGCAACCTAGTAAATATGCAAATTTCATTTAGTTTCTTCAAGGGCTCGATCTGATGGCTGGGACAAAATGCTAATGAAGTTAGAGGTTGTCATTATAGCATCAGTCGGTTTATTTAGTATGAAAGATGACTCTCATCATTTTCTCTCTCTCTCTCTCTTTTCCTCGGTGCAGAAGTTTATATATAGATCTTGTCTTACAACACTTGTTATTGCAATGAGCTTTTGCATGCTCTTAGTTAGCTTGGTGCTTGTGACAGGTGATCCAACCAACAACAGCACCCATAGAAAGCCGTTGAAGAAGTTCATTCCCTATTTAACAAATTTAATGTTTCATGTCACATTGAAGATGTTAGCATGTGTATATCTAGTACTACCCGGGTTGCGAAGAGTGTTTGCAGTTCGGCATCCAGACGAACAGTTAGTAACACATAGCAAGCCCCATTTTGCTGATTCAAGATCTCAAGAGCAGCTCAATTCACTTTTAATCAAAGAGGATCCGCTCTGGCAAAGGCTGCAACATTTAGAAAAATTGGTAAACGAGCTGGTTGACAAACCTACAAAAATTCCTCCAGAGAAGGAGGATATGCTTCAGGAATCTTTAATTCGTATTAAATCAATTGAATATGACTTGCAGAAGACAAAAAATGTAAAATACCCTTCTCTCAGTCACGAGTAATTTTGAAGAATATAGGTCCTGCTCAAGAAATTTTTCTTGTGTTGATTGTATTTTGTCATTGTTTGCAGGCACTGCTTGCAACTGCATCAAAGCAAGTGGAGCTTGCTGACTCAATGCAAAGTTTAAAGGTGACCAGCTTAGCGCGGGTATGTTCCTATTGCCATAGAAAAAGAAAAGTGAGAGTATCTATTTTCAAATTCACGAGTAGAAAAAAAGTTAATGTCCTTGAACTTAAAGAAAGTTGAACTTCTCAATGTTAAACTTACTTGAAGTTCAAATTGAACTTCAGAATGTTACTTAAATCTGTATCTTTACCTATCAAAAAAAAAAAATCTGTATCTTGATATAATGGATAAGCTTTGGGAAGCTGTTCATCAATGGTTGCATGCCTTGTATTCGTACGGGATATGAAAGCCTTTCGAAAAATACAATTTCTTTATTTCATCTACGGCCCAATTTATTGAAACCAATTTTCATAGATCTGCAGGAGTTGATGTATCCTGTTCTTACCAACACTTGATTTGATTACATCGTTGAATGCTTGTTCAAATAACCGGATGACATGCGCATGCTGATAAGATTTTGTTTTGCCAATAGCAGGGGACAAGCTCTTGTTGGCCAAGAAATAAATCTTATATGCCAGGAAGATGAATAAATTGTTTCGTGACACAGCTTTGCCGAAGCTGCTGGCTCCCTATTGACTCTAAAAATCAAAATTGCAGTAACTTCCGCTGAGTTCAATCGGCAAACTCGAAGGTGTTCTCATTTTAGGTGACTGTCACTTCAACATTTTTTTAGGCAAGCCACTCTCTCTCTCATTTCCAACTTTCTCAGATTTCTTTGCGTTTGCGGCCCGTTGAATGTAGTTATCCACCAAGCAGAGAAAACAGCAAAGCCATTGAATCCAGTTCTCTTAAGATAGACATAGGCATTCCTGTACATAATACTTTATACAAATATATTACTCTGGACTAGTATACAATGTGATACTGATTACTTGACTAACTTGTATTCAACACCAGCTGCACATTTACAAAGCAGAGGCTGTGTGGCCACCAGCACCTTTCATTGAAAGATTTCCCTCTTGACTTTAGTAAACCTGCTTTGTCTTGGAATTCTAATGAATGGTGTTTAAGAAATGATTCGCTTTAATAACCGTGTGGATTATTTACCATCGTTAAAGGTTTTTTTAGGCCCAAAAATGGGGGGGGAGGGGGGGGTGTCTTTTTGGGGGTAGCTCAAACATTGTTGATGGTCTTAATAATGGAGCTTAAGATTTTAATCTCGTCAATTAGAACTTCAACTAACTACAATTACCGTCTCCCTCCTCACTCTCTCACTCACGCTGCTTCTCTGATAGCCCATCCCCCAGCCTTATCCCATGAACGGAGGGAAGGCTCCTTCCTCCCATACCACCTTCCCTTTCCTTTCTCCTCACTCCCTCCTCCCCCGTATGGCTGTCATTTTCTGGTAGTTTCAATGACAAAGCACTTGGAAGCTAGATAATTACAAACTATATGAATCTCTACGTGACATCAACAACACTTTGTTTTTTTGAAAAAAAATAAAAGAAAAGGAGGGCGGCATCTCCATTTATTAGTAAAAACCCTCACTCAGGCAGAGAAACGACCATAATTACAACAATAATCTCAACCAAAGTCTCAACCAAAACAAAAAATATCACCTAACGTCTAAAATAAGAAATATCTAATCTATCCGTACAATTAAGACCCATAAGCCTCCCCGGACCAAACTCCTCCCCAAAGAAATCCCAAGTCCCTCCATTAGTCTCATGTTTAGCTAAAAAATTCGCCACTATGTTCGCTTCTCTAAACACATGCCTAAACTGAATGTTATGAGAAGAAATAATAGTCTGGGCTTCTTCCCAAAAATCTCATAAATACCAATAATTACAAGCCTCCGAAATAAACCAACCCACCACAACACTTGAGTTCGACTCAACCAAAAAAACCCTCAAACCCAACTGTTGACATAGACGAAGACCATCAATAAAGGCTCAACATTCAACAATTGTGTTGGTAGCTTGTCTATAACAATGAGCAAAACCCCCAAGTACATGACCCTGCGCATTCCGAACAATACCTCTCCCGCCAGACGTCCCTGGGTTACCAAGCAAACCACATCAACATTGAGTTTAGCCAACCCCACTGCCAGCAAAGACCAAGCAATCAACTTCGGCACTTGCACTGCAACAGGCACAACTGGACAGTTTAGTTCCCTCAACACCCACAAGTCATGCGACCCCACAGATTTGAACTTCTGCATGGAACCTGAGATGTCCAGAATAAATCCTTTGACCATCCAAATAATACCCTTCCATTCATATTTCAAATCTTCCATATGTGTCGCACAACGAGCTCTTAAAAGAGCCCAAAAAATAAGAATAGGAATTATACCACGAAGCCAACGAACTTGTGAGGAAGAAAAAGCACGACACCACCAAACATTTAATACCCGATTTAGTGGTAATCGAATGCCAAAAATTGCCGCAAAAAACTCTCAAACATTCCTCGGCCCCTCCCCATCACAAAGCACATGGTCCATAGACTCTACCTTCTTTGAGGCACAACAATGACACTTAGAAACAACAAAAATGTCAAGCTGTTTAATGGTTTCATCTACTAGAATGGCATTTTGACACGCTCACCAATATAAAAAAGACATATGCTTTGGCACATGATCTTGTCATAGCCACTTCTTCCAAAGACAAACATTACCATGGGACCAAATAAGCTGACAGGCTGACTTCGTAGAAAAACCTCATCCACTGTGTGCTTCCAAACCAGGACATCATCCCCCTCTCGAACACGTACCCTCGCTTGAATAATTTTTTGAACCATATCCTCATCAACCAGATGTCGAAGCCAAGCAAAATTCCAAACCGCCCCATCACATAAATTTCAAACCTG
The DNA here is from genome assembly GCF_004785595.1 of Juglans microcarpa x Juglans regia. Lineage (NCBI taxonomy): Eukaryota > Viridiplantae > Streptophyta > Magnoliopsida > Fagales > Juglandaceae > Juglans > Juglans microcarpa x Juglans regia. Next base: position 10,255,506 of record NC_054597.1, on the reverse strand, counting down.
CAACTTGGAATTGCCCACTACTGGTAACCGATTTGCAATAGGCCCATTCTCAAGCTAATTGTCATACCAAAAATTCAAGGAACCCTCTCGGACCAACCATCTCGAATGCCTTAACATCAACGGCCAAACCTACAAAACTCCTTTCCAGAAACAGGATCCCCTGGACACCACCACAACTAAAGCAATATAATCATTCCCCACATATTTTGAAGAGAAAAAATCTGACCAAAGAGATCCACCAATAAGCAATTTTTTTTTTTTTGGGGGGGTGGGGGGGGGGGGGGTTGATGCAATTCAAAAGCACTTGCACAATTGATTGGGAAATGAATCCAAGATTTGATTAGTAGTGGACAAAATTGAGGGCAATATATTTGTCAAGTATATACCACGTGTATAAAAACCATATTTTTTAAGCATAATTTTTACTTAAATATGTATAATTTAACGAATTTTGCTATTCGATCATTATCACAATATTTTGTGATACCCCCCATAATATTGTGATACCCCCATATTGAGTAACGAGGATAGATAGTATATAAAATCTCACATTACTTGAGAGAAATAAGTTCTTGCTCCTTGTAATGGTTTCAATTAGATTCCAATTATACCATTAACTAGTTCTTTTGTAGTAAAATCCAGACTTGGAGCTCCCTTGAAGCAAGGAAAAAACAAGTTACCACATCCCTCTACCCAAAAACACTTATCACTTTTAGTATTCTAGTATAATTTTTTTTTTTTATAGGTAGTATTATAGTATAATTGCTAAAATATAATTTATAGTCCCACCTAACGAATAAACACAAAATGCACTATTTACTTTAAAAAGAATAATAAAGAGAAAACTCAGGCTGCTGACATATAGTTCAAGATCAGCATTCTGGACGGTTAAATTTAGAAACTCGTTTGATGCAATTGGAAATACTCATGCGTACTATATTGCATACAAACATAAATTCCATCATTTTTCTAATCCTTTTTTATTAGCATCGGTGTCAGAGAACAAGCCTCAACTAATCTCAAAGGTGCACGGGCTTTTGGCAAGGAATTTCTTGTAAGTGCATCTCGAGTAATTCAAAACGAAATTCACCCAATCAGATGGTCCCTAGAAATGGCTTGCACCCAAAATGATTAAAACCTTAGACTTAGAGGGAGTATACCACTAAGACCAAGGTCCTTAACCCCTTGAGATACCTTTGCAATTAATTATTTCCATTTCTCAACTGTCTTCGGCTGGCTCAGAGTTTAAAGGACAGCAATGATAATGATGATGATGATAAACCACTAATAGTCATTACAATGGAAAGGCAACGCGAAACAGCTGTGCAAATCAAATGCTTCAAAGAAACGAAGGAATGCCGAATTGGAAGGATCGTCGTAAAACAAACCAATAGAGTGCTCCAAGTTCTACATGTTTAAATAATTTCAACACATGAGGAAAAGTTCTTGCAGGTAAGGTGCTGTTTTTTTAAGTACAAAAATTACCAAAGGGCCAAAGGCAGTGAAATGTACTTTAGCTAGAGAAGGAATCAACTAAACTCAAAATCCATGCATAGCTTGATCAAACTTCAAATACGTTGTGATTGTTTCACTCTGCGTTCTTATGATAGAATCGCCAGGATGTCTACCTGGCAACAAATTTTGATATCAAAGCAAACTCTCCAGTGGAAACTAAACACTGGTTTGGAATTTCAACCGATATGAGTAAATTGATCAAGATTTAATCTCCAAAACCTACGCCCAAGATATCTTTACAGCTTCATTGGTAGTATCTTTTCAGCTAGGGTTTTTCGTTTGTAATATCTGAATGCATCCTAATGATGCTATTAGTAGATGCTTTCCATATTGAAATAATGAATATTATTTCATCATAGACAGGCTTAAAAAACAACTTTTTTATCAGACAATTTCTGTAAGACAATCCAAAAAAGGTTAAAAAAAAGGGGGGCAGGAACTTCCATGAAGACAGAAAGAAGAGCTAGCAGAATTGATTGGTGAGACAAGGACTAACAGCGAATCACATAAACCTAGAACAGGAGGTCCAAAAAGCACCAAACTTTAAAGCCAAGGGTGATGTCTTCGAAATGAGCTTAGCATGAATTCAAGACAATTCGGGTCCATACAAATGACAACTTTTGGCTAATAAATGGGGGGGGGTTAATTTGCAGTAAGAACAAGTACCAAGCAAAAAGAAAAGGTTAAGCGTTTACACTAACCAATCATATGGTTCCCAACAAGGCCAAAGATGAATAACCAATTATTTGGCTCGAAAGAAATGGGAGATGCTTCGAGGATAGAGAACGTTCTTTGAGAGATCTTAGGGTTTTTTCTCGAGTACTTTGAGTTCTTGGGCTAAAGCTTTTGTAATGGCGGATAATTTTCTGCATCTGTTTTAGCTTTATGGTGTTAGTTTTCTTATTGTTTCTGGAAGTTGTAGGTATTTCCTTTGTATTCGTCCAGTGTACTTGGGTTTATGCCTATTTCTTTGAATAAAATTATTACTTATCAAAAAAAAGATATGGACGTGCCAACCAATACCAGATGGTTTGTAGACATTAGAACATCACAGAAAGTAGTACACTTTGAATCTCTGTCCTATAAACATCACAGATCGAAACAATATTTTCTGCAAAATAACAACACAAGCTACGAAGTACGAGAAAATTTGGGTCATTCATTATTGACGAAGCATTACACACTTGGATCACCAAAAGAATGTGCGTTAGAGAAGTAGAACCAAAGAACAGACAAATTGCTTATTTAAAAAGAGAAATTATTGCACAAAGCCAAAAAAAATTCAGCTTGAGTTTACGTCACGACTATACAAACGTGTTACTGAACCTAAAGCTAAGAAATTCTTATCAACTATGCAGTAACCGGAAAAGAAGATAATTCTTGAAGAGCATTATCGAACCTTCGAATTTGAAGCTCTACGGCGAGCCAAAGGTCCTCTCAATGGAATCAACGATCCTCTGCTGAGACTCGAGAATCAACTCCATCCGCTTGTTCTCCATCTCCATCCTAAACCTTTCCGCGTCCTTCATCATCTTCATCTTCATATTCTCCATCCCAATAAACCTCTCCGCAAACGCCCTTATCTCAGCCGCCAACTCCGATACCAGCCCTCTCCCCTCCTCCTCCTCCTCCTCCTCCTCCTCCGGATCATCATCATTGCCCACCAACTCCTCCCTCCGCCTCTTCGCCACCGGGTCCCCAAAAATTCCGGAAGCACCACTCCTTTTCCCGGAGGCATCGCCGTCGCCTCCAATGGCAGCAAATCTATTCACAATTGTCGGTCGACGGAGTATGTAGTCGATACTCCGAGACCTGCCATGACAATCGTAATCCTCCTCGTCAAAACCCCCTTCTTCTTTGACGTCATTGTCGTCGTCGTAATCAGACTCATCATGTGGTGGTGGTACAAGAGAGATGGGGAGGGCGGAGATGGGAGGGAGAGGCCCGCGGTCGAGGGAGTCCATGAGGTGGAAGTAGGGCCAGGAGGAGGAAGAAGAGGGAGTAGGTAGGCGCTGTTTCTCGGAGCGTAAGCGCTGGCGGAGCTTCTCCATCTTGTGGCGGCACTGGAGGGCAGACTTGGAAGAGGGTTCGGTGTGGTCGTAGCCACAGCGGGCGGCGACGGTGACGGCGACCTCCTCCCACTGTGAGGACTTGAGCTGGCCGCGCTTGAGGGAGTACCATTTCTCCTGGTAGGCCCGGATGAGGTGGAGGGTCTCCTCGTGGGTCCACGGGAGGGCTGGGGCTTCTTAGAAGCGGTGTTCGGAGAGGGGCTGGGGCCGGGGCCGGCCATGGATGTATTAAAATCCTTTTTTCTTCTTTTGTCGAAGAGTTTGGAGAGGACCTTCGGGTGGAGAAGTTAGGGTTGAGAGAGAGAGAGAGAGAGAGAGGGGGCTAAATGCTATGCTATGTTAGGTTCTGGAATGGTGGTGGGCGGCGGTTGGTAGTTGGTGCGGACCAAAGACAAGACTTTGGGTTACAACTTACATGGCATTGGATGATGGGGCCATTTCCATACTTGTAAAGAAATTATTCACTTGTTCAGTAATAATAATACTTTTATAAATTCTATTTTCCAAAATACTAAACTTTTAAAACAGAGATTATAAAAAGGTTGTGGAAAATATTTTTGTCTTCTTTTTTGTCCAATCACACATTGGTTTATCGTTTTTAAAATAATTTTTATTTTAAATGTATTAATTTATAAACTCACTTAAAAGACATTAGATAACAATTTTTTTTTTTTATAGGTAAATTAGATAACAAAATATGAGGATGACTCATCCATTCACTCGTTAGATTGATTGGAATGGCTCATCAACTCCATTCCTTATTTGAAAAAATAGATATACAGTCGTTTTTATAACCTTTTATATAATTATATTTTAAATAAAGATAAAGCATTTTTTGCTTATAATTTCACATGAGAAGCAATAGTCATAATCTTTTTAATCATCTTTTTTATCATTTCTTAATATGGGACTGGAATAAGATTTTTTTAATTATTTTATTTTATTAAAAAGTATCTATTTAGCCTTAAAAATGGGCAGTCATTGTGTTTCTAAAAGAATAATATCTATAAGTAATATGAAAGAAAAAATACTTAATATCGTTTGCTAAATTTATAATTTATACCATTGAAACGGAGACAGCATGAAATGAAAAATAAGAAACTAGTAATAAGTACCTTTATCCTGTAGTTGATGCAGATGCTGTCATGTTGCACACCTTCCATATCTCATTCTTAAAAATAAGTACCTTAATCTCTGGTTGCTCTCTCCCTCTCCCTCTCCCTGTTTTTTTCTTTTTCTTTTAGAAGTTTTCTGCCAGAATGGTATTATAAACATTTCTTTTCTTCCTCTATTTGGATTGAGAGCCATGAACTACAGGACTAAATGGCAACCCTCACCTAAACAGACAAACTACAAACTACACATTCCATAAATGGTGTTAGTGTTCATTAATTACATTCAACCCGAAGTAAATTTACACATCAAAGGATCCTGCAACAAGGGAAAATCTTACAAGCCATAATAAACATCCCCTTACAAATGCACTGATGCATTGCAGCGATTAACATTTAAACATTGCATAAAAAACATACCCAAATGAAAGTAAAATGCTCTTCAACTAGGAAAACAATGCTTACAAAAAGGCACATACAAGTTACAGGTTCTCACCATTATCAGCAGGCGCAATACCAAAACCTCCAAGCAATGTAGAAGTGTCAGTCAATCAATCACTAGCATGTGAAGCACCTAGAACGGAATAGCCTTTTTTTAAACAGAGGAATGTTGAAGCTTCAAGGGCTTGTTGTTCAATATACACAGCAGGTAAAGGATGATCTGTCAAGGTTTGTTGAAATACACAAATTGAAAATAGTTACATGCGACGACAATTCCATGGGCGCAGTGACAACTGATGATTGTTCTTAAACACTGACTAGCGTATACACCATAAATCTTATATTCACAAATTCTTCAAAAGGCTTTTGGCCATAAAAATAATTGCTACCCCATTAATCAGAAAGGGTAATGATACATGCACTAATCTATTGGGGCAAAAAGGAATAGGATCCCTCCACATGAGCAGGGATCCGAGGAGAGAAAAAAGAAGTTAAGAGAAAGAGGAGAGATGCGAACCCTGTACACATACCTCTATATCATCTCTATCTTGCCAAAATTCTAAACCAGTGGTAATGTACAAGATTTTCCCAAAATATAAAACAAAAAACATCATAACGCCTTGTCAAATTGCTTCAATTAACATTTTGACAGGACCTGCAAATAATGATCAGCATCTCCTTCTCTCCTGCAATGCGTATTATGGAATAACCAGCTTCATCTGCATCAAAACCCCATACCTTGAGTTAGCTTTCTTCAGAGAACTAAGAATGCACCTCCCAATAAGTAAACAACTAGAGGCCTAATGGATCAGAGTATTGCATTATTATCCAGCACTCACGCAACTAGAGAGCAACCCACCACAAATAGTTCAACTATGGATTTTATTTACGAAAAGTTTGTAAAAAAATAAATAATCTGAGAATCAATTTGAGCAGGAGGAAAACAACACGAGTCTGAACATAAATGACGAAAACAATAAAATTGGGATACCAAGCATTAGGCAAAAGGGATCCCGTATAACTCAAGACTAAAAATATCCTGTCAAATAATGCCTGCCTACCTTTTCAATGTGTATGAAAAAGGCACACGCAAATCACACATTAGATCCCTTCTTAACAATCAATTGACTAAACACTAAATCATTTCTGCATATTGCATTTAGACTACAGTTGCCGATGGAGCAGAGAAACAAAATTACCTGTGCGTTGCTGTTAAAAGGGCATGCAGACTCAATGCCGGTAGGCCGACTGGTCTCGAAATGCTCAATCCACTAGATGGCTTCATTCCAGTTTAGAACTAGTGGGCCTCATATACAAACTGCCTTGCCCTGCTTGGAGGAGCTGCGTTTGTGGCTGGAGATGCCGAGGTGATTGTTGTTCTTGCGGCTGCTGTTCTTGCAGCTGATACTGTTGTTGGGGTTGAAGTAGGGGTGTTGGAGACTGTTGCAGAGGTAGCTGAGCCTGCCACTTTGATCCAACATTATGTCCATGCGAGGGAAAGCTACCAGATAACTGCCTTGGTCCTAACCCTTGACTAATAGGTGGTAATGGCTCACTCCCAGATGAATTTGACACAGGTGTGCTCCCCACAGAACTCACTTGAGTCACCAAATTAGGCTTATTAGAATCATATACTGGTTCCGAAGCATTCCACTGAGCAACGGAAGAAGAAACAACAGGAACCACATCAATTGAATCATTACAGATCTGAGGCACTCCAGTGCCAGAAATCATTGGAGAAGCACTATTCACAGCCTGCTGGTCAGCTTGAGCTAGTTCAGTTTGAGACTTGTTCTGAAACTCAGAATTCACACGATTCTGTTGGAAATGTCTCTGAACACTTGATTGAGTTTGATTAACCTGCTTTTGGTGAGGCTGTGGCTGTGGCTGCGGCTGAGGTTGTAGCTGCGGCTGCTGGTGATTTGAAGCAACAACAGCAGATGGAACTGTATTATGGGAAGTTGATACTGTATGACCTGAAGGAGCTGGTGGAGTCTGGCCTTGACTGCTGTTGTCAGAGTGAGGAGGCATCTGCTGCAGTTGCTGTGACAAAGGTGGTGCTGGGCCAATTAGCTTTTGTTGTGCCTGGGAAGGGTTTGAAGATTGAGAAGGAACCAATGGCTTAGATGGTTGGGCTGGGTTCAAGCCAGAGCCAGAGCCAGAGCCAGAGCCAGAATATAAGCCTTGACCTTGCATTACATGCATAATCGGCTCTCCTTTCTCAGGAGTTTGGCTTCCTGGAGGTATAGAAAGGCCATTAAGATGAGAGTGATCGATGGAGAGGTTCTGATGAACCAGCATGTTCCCTCTTCCCATTCCCTTTACAAGTTTAGCCTGCTGTTGAGACACTGGTTGTTGCCGTTGTTGAGGGTGGTGCCTGCCAGATTGTTGAAACTGCAGCTGCTGTGACTGTCGTTGCCGTTGCTTCCCCACCTGATTGGTCAACCCACTAGCACCAGGATTCCGGCTGAGCCCATGTTGTGGTAGATGATGTTTCTGCTGATGCTGAGATGATAAAGGAGTCATCGGGGAAGTCGGCGTCACAGGTGACACAGATACTGGTTGAGTTGATGTTGATTGAATCTGAGAACTATTTTGAACAGAAGACGATATGGGAAGTTGTGGCTGTTGTTGTGGCTGTGGCTGGACATGCGGCATCAAAGCATTCGATGCAGCAAACGGTTGTTGCTGCTGCTGCAAATACCGCTGATGTAGAAGCCTTTCTTTAGCAAGGTGGATTGCATAGGCTTGGTGCTGGGAACCTGTAGCATGATTGGGGCCTTGAATATGAGGGTGATGAGGGCTACTAAGAGCATGAGACTGTTGTGGAGACATCTGATGATGCTGAGAATGGCCAGCATATGGTTGAACAGGTGGTGAAGTGTTCTGATTAGAGAAGGCAGAAGTCAATCCATTGAAATGGGGGATAATTTGGCTGTTCCCTTGTGTGGCCTGCATCTGAAGCTCAGGACCCACCATTGGCCTTTGATGCTCCGGGTTATGGCCAGGCTATAACACAAATAACATTTCTTGTGAAATGAAATATAATAGTGAATAGTGATGTATTACTAAGCCAATGATGACAAATCAACATGTGAAAGAACATAATATAGGTAACCAATTGAGGTGAGACAGGCACCCAAGTCAAATAACCATATCTAACTGCCACATCAGTAAGAGCACAAGTTATTACGAATACAGGACTTGAAATCATTAGCCCCGTTTTAAATTTGATACTGCTCCAAAGATGCTCGGGAAAAAAAAGCCAAAGAATACAAATATCACTACTTTCAAGCATCTTTACTGCCCACAAAACCATAGATAGTTTTCCATACTTGGCTTTACCTATTTTAATAAAATTCTTATTTACTGATCAAAAAAATAAAACCATAGATAGTTTTCCGTCTAAATTTGTCTTGTGAATTCCTTTAAATAATCCGCTTTAACTACTCTGAAAATAATTCACCTAGGTTATCAAATTAATATCATTATTAAACTTAAACGTTCGAATTTCTAATAACCAAATCATGCCCTTTCTTCCCCCACTTTTAACCACCCATAATTGTTTTGTACAACCCTCCGTCTTCTATTCTTCATGTAAATAATTACCAACCTTTTCCATCTACAGTCAAAGTCAACAGGGTTTTCTCTACTTTGTTCTTACCTAAATGTTTTTCTCCACTATGCTAATTTATATCAAGTATTGCGTGTGCATGATTGGCTAGTGTTTATGAATGTTAAGGTCAAACATAATTCGAAATCACACCTCCAAAGCTTGTAAACAAACAACTAGTCATTACCGAATTGTTTAGAAGTGAGATTTAGTGGACTCTTTCTTTAACCGTGAACCTCATTCATTTGGGATTGTCCATTGCAAAGTAATTTAGCACAGATATAGATGTTCACACCTCAATAAATACTGAATAGGAAGTATTGACGCAGCCAGAAACATAATAGTACGGTCAAGCAAAGACCTTACAATATCAGAATCATGATGTCTCATAAACTAATACAAGATAGTATCAATTCCAGAGATTTGCTCTTGAGAGGAAAATAATACATGTGCTACTAGATATATCGACAACCAAGATATTAAGCATGTTAGCAAAGTAGGATCAACGAGTCTGGATTACTGGGTTTGCTTCTACAACAAGTTTCACAAATCAGTAGGTGCGCATTTAATGCAGAACTAAATTAAGGAAAATGATTTTTTTTTTTTTTTTTTTTTTTTGGAGAGAGACAGAGAGATGTGGATTTTGGCTTTAGCAATTGGGCATGTTCAAAGATGTAAACAACCCTTACCTCTAATTTAAGACAACCCAGACTCAACCCATCACTTCCCTCCTGGCAGTATAATACATCTATCCAGGGATTCAAGTAAGGTTTAACATGGGCTGGACAGCTCACATGAAACAATGGAATGCTCAAATTCAGCCAAACGATCTCAAATACATCTATCCAGGGTTCAAGTAAGGTTTAACATGGGCTGGATTGCTCACATGAAACAATGGAATGCTCAAATTCAGCCAACAGATCTCAAATGAGCTCCAAACACACCCCACAATACCCTTGGCCAGGAGGAATAAACAAGAGAGTAAGATATAGAGCTAAATATTCTTTTACCTAGAAAAAAAAAGATGCATAGCTCTATATTGATAAGCAAGCCAAGTTCAACTAATGATCAACCAAAAGAAAGAATGCAGGGGGTACAACAACTAGATCTAGTTAGAGAGAGAAGAGATCAAGCTGATGCAACCTATTAAGATATATAGCTCTATTGATGCAACTTGATGTTAAAATAGTTACATCCATTCAATCCTAGAAGAAGCTTGTAGATTGATAGGCTTTAAAATTCTGGATTTTCGTCATGGTTTGAAGTATTTTTTTTCTACACAGTGCACACCCACACAGAAAACAAAAACCAAAAACCAAAACTAAATGCTACTATCAAAACAAGCAACTGTAGACTAGAAAAATGTAACAGTTAAAACTCACCCGCATCATATGCAAAGTCTCGCGGGGTCTCAACATAGAGTTTACTTGACCAGAACCAGCTCCAGAGTGCATAGTTACGGGGCTTGGCATCCCCGCCATACTGGAAGAAAGCATTGTCCCAGAATTCAACATAGATGATGAGGCCATTCCCTGAAACCCTGGCCTTGATATTGGCATGTTTCTATTCATCCCACATATCATCCCCATACCATTTCCACCAGGTAGCATACGGACACCACGATCAGTTCCCGGAAGACCAGCTGGAAGGGACATGCTAGACTGCTGAATATTTCTACCAGATAACATTTGATTGTATTGCTGCATTCTTTGCTGCTCATCAACTGGTAAAGATGATGTTCTTGGAACATTGTATCTGCCATCCCTGAAAAGGAATAGGGACCCACTAGTAATGGTTTAAAGAAATTTGGAAAAACAAAAATATAAAAAGAACATGGTGGTAAACAAACAGTAAAAAAGTCAAGCTACAAAACAGCAGACTACCTGACAGAGGCATTCAGTGTACCAGATGGACATGACAAGTTACTGCCAAGAACCACACCGGAAGACCCTTGCAGTGTGGAATTTGCCCCAGAAGTAGGAAGTACCGATGCAACAGTACCCTGACTTGATATTGCTAAACCACACGCATGAGAACCTTGATAACCAATGGAAATACCATCTTGGCTTGATGTTGTTGCATCACAGAGATCGGTGGGCCTTCAAGCAAACAACAAAACGAAACAAAATAATTTTTTTTGCAAGACAATAACTAAATATGGGCCAGGTAGTTTTGAGAAAATACATTAAAAAATACTAAATTTAGTAGCAGTAAGTAGGATAAAAACCAGCATGCAAAACCAAATGTGCAGAAAGGCGCCAAAACTTACGTTAGAACCCCATTCAGGTTATTTGGGCAAACTTGGTTAAGAGCCAGAGCATGAGAATTGTGAACAGGTACAACTTGTTTTCTATCCTGGTTATCACTCTTCAGAAGATAAAAGACTGGTCAGGAAACAGTTTAAACTAAATCATAAACAAAGCTCAACATAGATTGGTTTCAGGTCATACGCCTGTAGTTTCAAATGTGACACATTTTGCTTTGTATAGCTAACAAGCTGTCACAATTTAAGCAAGCCCTTGAAATTTCTATTAATCAAATTGGAAACTTTAGACTTGTGAATGCCATCTCAAAAATATGGCAGGGACCACTTTTCAAATTGGAAGTCAACCAGAGTGGGAAAATACTGAACAATACAAAAATTTATGTATGTGCATACGTGCAAGTACCCAAAGAAAAGCCAACAAAAATTACAAGGTCTTATAGTTTTATTAATGGGCATATATGCAAACACAAATAATAATACTTTTCAGATTCAACTATATCTTGACTTGATGGAATATCGAGGACTCAATTTAAGTCTATAATAGTTCCCATAATTTCTAAATCAGAGATTCAGAAAGAAAATTACAAAAACTAAAACTGAGACTGAGACTTTTTTTTTACAAGTAATCAAGAAGTTTCATTCAAAAAACTGAGACTTCAATATGGAAAATTATTTAATGTGGATTAAAAACATTATTCTTATAAAGAAAAAAGCTGCAGGAGATCAAAAAAAACAATGACTTAGGCTGTTTTTGGATGTTGAACTGAGTTGAATTGAGTTAAGTTGAGATGATAAAATATTGTTAGAATATTATATTTTAAGATTATTATTATTTTAGAATTTGAAAAAGTTGAATTGTTTATTATATTTTGTATTGGAATTTGAAAAAGTTGTAATGATGAGTTGAGATGGGTTTAGTAACCAAACGAAGCCTTAGTATGAACCTCGACCATTAGCTCATACAGGGCATCCTATAATGATATCTGATCTAAGTTATCTAACAGATGATGGAAGCTTGAAGACTTTGATATAAAATTGCACCCCAAAAGGGGGAAAAAGAAAAAAAGATTCTGCCTTGAAAGGAAATATAAATAAACTACAACCAATAACTATTGGCAACTGCACAAACAGCATTAGCAATTTGCATTGGAATTACATCAATATGTTCAAATCTGCACAAAAACAACTAATGTGCACTTCAAATCACAAACCTGATTCCTTCGATAGTGCTGCTTCTGCCCAATCATAATGATTTTCTCAAAGTGAGCCTTGATGGTATCCTCTTCCATTGGCCCCTGCAAGCGTTGAAACAACTGTCTGGCACTGCCCTGCATGAATGCAAAACAATATGAATAAGCTCGACAGTACACAGCTATCATTCCAATGCAGAGACAAAGTTGACGTCATTGTCAGAAAGCTTATGAATATTCTTGCCTTTGGAATGCCTCGTAATGTAGATGGATAAGACTGCGAAGACCCTGAATCTTCAGCACTATCGGCCCCATCCCCAGCACTCCTGTCCATTAAAAGTTTGTGATGCTCCTTGCACTCTTTAGGCTTACGAAAGATACACTGCATATGTTAGGCGGACCAATCGAATCAGTACCCAAAAGAAGGCAATACAAAGTAACAGGATTGCTCAAGATTTTAAATAACCATGATCAAATCAACAGGAAAGGTTACCATTTACCAGTAGAACATACAGCATGCCCCAGGTAAATTAGCTCAGGTATATGATAGGACAAATCCAATAAATAAATTTAAATAAGAAGATAACTACCTTAAACTGCAGAGTACCATTGATAACATCACTTACGAGCTCCCAGTTAGGACCCATATCATGTACAAGAACAAGAAGAGCCTAATAACCAAAAATATCAGATAACTAGCACAAGCAGTAGTGAAAACTCTAGAAATAACCAAAGATAGATGATGTTATGACAATGTAATGACCTGATCTTCAGACGGCGACCAGGGACTTCCAGAACCAGACAACCCGGTTGATATCTGCAAAGAAGATTAATTGCTTAAGTTCAGTGGGGAAAAGTATACAATACAGGTAAATTAGCAACAATATGAACAAAACATATGAACAAAGCCCAACAATAGTTCATCACAAAGAGTACCTTCAGAGCTTTAACTTTCCGGCCCCTATCCGACCACCTATCAATTTAATGAATTTATTTGGGTTGGACATATTACTCATTTGGATGCCGCAGGGGAAGGAATGGACCCGCTCATAGGAGTAATGTTGTCAAAAGTATTATCAAGTGATTGCTTCAGAAACTTCGGCCTCTTAGCATTAGGTTGCCCATACAAACCTTCAGAGAAACAAGTTGAAATGTAAAAGACAGAGAACATAAAATATATTAAGTATGTTTTCAAGCAAATTACTAAATCTATTGTCAGTGAAAAAGAGCTGTACCATTTGTTCCATTAGATTCAAATTGGTGATTGTCCGATCTCTTCTTGGAATGGTCCCTCTAAAAATCAAAGGCATATAAAGGAGATGAATACTACTCTGGAGATGGTTAAAAAAAAATACAGTATTATTTCAAAGATAACTTGAACAAGCAAGTAAACTACTAAGCTATAAACATGCTAAAACCAGAAAAGGAAACAAATTAGAATCTTCATAGTAACTTGTGTCAAAAAGACCCAAGCTTGCTAATGAAAAGAAACGAGATAGAGCAGAGAGACGCCTGCTTGGCCCATTGTGAAACAACTGCCATATCATAAGAGTCCTCAGAATGCTATGAAGACACTTATAGCTTCCCTGTCACCGAAACTTCTCCACACGCCCTCCACTTACAGTCTATTTTTTCTTCACCTGGGCTTGAGCGCATTGATAAATAGAGCTTGCTAAAAAAACCTCCCCTCTGAACCCTTTATCTTAAAAACTAGTTAAGGCACAATTGATATTATCTCTAGGTCTCCATGAAAGATGTATGCGACAAAAGTTTCCCTCTAGCACAAATTTTACCAAAAAACTATGAAGCCAAAATGTCAACATTAGATCTATTTATTTTTTGATAGGTAATCGAAGAGTTCATTAAAAGTGCAAAAGGCATAGCTTAAGTACACAAATAGCTTACGAGAGAACACATAATTAGAAATAGGGAAAAGAGGCGAGACAATCACAGAATTCAGCTCATTCTATAGAAACCATCCAAAAGAACAAATTATTAAAAAAAAAAAGTTTTAAACTTCAATTTTCACATGCAATCCCCTCCTCTCTCTCTCTCCAAATACACCACACTAGACATATACCGATCATCTTCCATACTGCTGCAATTTGTGGATGGCCAAATAACCCTCTCCAAATAATGAGGTCTAGTCTCCAAATACACCACACTAGAAAAATAGAGGCCATCTCACATACTGTTGCAAGTTATGGGCTGTCATTAACCATCTCCAATTGGTGAAGTCTACTATGCTTCTGGACATAACCCAAGCCCAAGCCGACACAACTAAAAACGCCATTCTAAAGTATATTGGCAATCTCAAAAGTTGGCCTACAGATTCCCCACTCTTTTGTCGCACATAAAACACCAATCTGTCATAATGATGTCATGTCTCCTTAGTTGTTTATGGTGAGAATTTTCCCCAAGGAAGCTGTCCAGGCAAACAAAGCTGCTCTAATAGGTGTTTGTCGCCAAATATTCACGCCAGGAATGGGTTACAATACTAAGGTGTAAGGACCATACAGAAAGATCAGATAATGAGCTTCCCTTTTAATAAACATAAAACAGGCCTACGGAATGCAATGTCGAATGCCATGAAAGACTTGAACGTGTCTTCATAATACCAATTGGTTTTATGTGGATTGGCAGCTCAACGGTTAAATAAATGGTATTAGAGCTAGAGGTCATGGGTTTGATTCACAAGAGCAACATCGTGAGGAAGGGATTGTTGAAGAGTGTCCACAATACCGCTCCCTGCGAGCACTCTATAAACAGGCCTGTGGGTGCAATGTTGAATGCCATAAAAGACTTGAGTGTGTCTTCCCTAACACCAATTGGTTTTAGGTAGATTGGCAGCCCAACGGTCTGACACCTTTTTTAGTAGGGACCCAAAGCATCTTATCCACCCCTCCAAAGAACTCTGTGGAGGTATCAACCTCCCAATCTTGGGCAGCTCTGAAAAAATTAGCATTCCAATGCAAGGAGCCACTGGAGAACTCCAATAGAACAGCTGTTGGAGCTTCTTGTGCAAGTGCAATATTTTAGATCTCTTAGAAAGCTTCCATGAGGCCCTATAACCACACCATAAATCATGCTAAAACCGAGTCCTAAAGCTATCACCCACCTCAAGCCTAGTATGACTAGAAAACACCCTCATCTTCTTATGATATTCTTCCATAACCCACCTCATATGATTTGGCCCATGAATCTCAGAATTTTGTGAATAGTAGTAAAATGGTTTGAGTGAAGATGTTTTATTGGGCTTCGGGAAGGGAGAGAAAAAGTTGAATAAAAATATTATAAAGTTAAAATAATGTTTGAGTATAATTTTTGAATATTATTTTTGTTTTGAAGTTTGTAAAAGTTGTGTTGATTTTTGTATTTTGATAATGATTAGGTGATAATTAGATGAAAAAGTAGAAAAATTGAAAAATGGTTTGAGAAATTATGAGAAGTTTTGAGAATTCCTCAGAATTCTCAATGTCCAAACATGCCCTTATAATCCACCAGTGCTTTCCACAAGGCCACTCTCATTTTGATACCACCAAATCCATTTCCCTAGACGGCAATAGTTGAACAGAAGCAAGTTTCGAGCTCGCTCAGTTTACTAGGTGATTATGAACTCTTTACCTTTTCACTCTATAAAAACTCTCTTTGTAGCTTCCCTATTCAATTGGCCGCACTAATAAGGAGGGGAAACAAAGATAAGAAATATGTAGGTAAATTGGAAAGAGTACTCTTTATCAAGGTAATCATACCACCTTTGGACATACACATCCTCTTCCAACAAACTAATCGGCGCTCAATCTTCTCAATCACACCTTTCCAAAAGACTTAGCCTTGAAAGAGGTGTCCAAGGAGAGGCCAAGGTATTTCACGGGAAAATAAGATACCCGACACCCAAAATGCTAGCCAAATTATCCACAGTAGGAACATTACCCACTAGAATCAGCTCTAACTAGGCCGAATTCACTTTCTACCCAAAGACCAAAAGAGGCTTCAAAACATAAACAAAGAGCCCTCAAAGCGCAAATGAGCCAATTTGGTCCACACGATATCAGAACATGAAATACAAACAATAGATGTGAAATACTAAGCATGCCAAGATTGTTTGCTCCCATTCAAAAGCCAAAGATAAAACCTCCAACAAATGCCACTGGTAACATTTTGCTAAGAGCCTCCATGACATAATGAGAAGTAATGGGGAAAGCAAGCACCCAATCTCAGACCACAAGAACTACTGAAAAAGCCAATAGGAGGGATATTCACCAATACAAAAGATTGCACTATGAAATATAAAGAGCGCACCAAGATCCTTAATTCTCCCAAAATACATATCCCAAGCCAATAAAGAAGAGATGCAATTCACATGATCATAGGCCTTCTCAATAATTTGCAAAGCAACCCTGGTTCTCTTGAGATGAGCCTACTACCCAAGCATTCATTAGTAATAACCACCAAGCCTAAAATTTGTCTATTTCTAGTAAATGCTTTTTTTATAAGTAAACGGTTAAATTATATTAATACGGATAGGCATAGCCTAAGTACACAGGAAGTATACAAGAGATAACACCTATTTAGGAGGAAGAAATAGAAATAAGAACTTCAAGGCCATTGAAATCTACAGCTTTGGCACAAAGAAACATAGTGCTAACAAATAGTAATCCAATCTCCTCCAATGAATGCTCCCTACCTTTGAACATCCGATCATTTCGTTCCTTCCAAATGCACCATCTGAATACATCGACCCATAACGCTCTAGCAATCTCGCAATGTAGTAGCAAATGGTTCATAGTCTCACCACTTTGTTTACACATACAGCACCATTCCTCCATTATCACCCCGCGATTCCGTAAGTTATCCATTGTCAAAATCTTTCCCAAAGACAATGTCTATGCAAAAAATGCCGCCGTAAGAGGGGCCTTGTTTCTCCAAATTCTTCTCCATGGAAAGCGATTATTTTGCAGTTGTGTGAGGGCCTTATAGAAAGAACGAACTAAAAATATACCTTTTCTGGTAAGTATCCACCGGAAAGTATCAACTCCTTGAGTAACTTATCAAAAAAAATAAAGTATCAACTCCTTGAGTACTCAGTGTCATGGAGTATAAGAGTTGGAAGAAATCTTCAAAGTTGCTGACTTCCCAATCTTGGGCCACCCTAGTGAAGCTCACATTCCACTAGAGTAAATCACCATTCCTCTCCATGAGGTCCGCCATTGACGCTTCATTCTCACGTGCAAGTATGAACACTATAAGGAATGAGTCTCTGAGAGCTCTATCTCCACACCGTATGTCATGCCAGAATTTAGTTCTTGAGCCATCTCCCATCACAATTCTAGTATGACGAGCAAATACTCCCCACCCTCGTCTAATGTGCTTCCATATACCCACGCCATAAACCCCACTTACCTCCTTAAAGCAGCACCATCCCCCCCCCCCCCCAACAAGCCTCTGTTATAGAGATAATTTTATAGAGATGCTTTCTATATCTAGATGGTATAGTAGATAAATAGATAACGTGTATAGTAAATAGACTCGTCGTGTACAGTAAATAGACTTAACATATAAATAGCAGCTAACGTGTATAGTAAGACCAGCAGCAATTAAGCACTGGAATCAGTGCTCCGTTGTAACCCTTTTCTATATAAATGAAGGAAAACAATGGAAAGAGGTATTTAGACCAATCTTGACATGGTATCAGAGCTTTTACTCTGATTATCGTTTCTCTGTGGTCTTTATCCTTGAGAGTTTCTGAGTTGCAATAGTAGGAATTGTTTTCCTTCTCTGTTTTCGCACGTTGGCAAGTTTCTAAATTTGTGGTGAGTGTTTTCTCACACGTCTAGTGAGTTTCGACTTGTGGGCTCATCACCTTGGTGGCTTTGAGGCTGTCAGTAGGTTTTGTGTGGTGGTTTGCTGTGATCCTGTTCTGGGCAATGCAGTTTGGGGCTTGTCGGTAGTTTCTGGGTAGTTTCTGGCAGCTGAAGACGTGCGGGTGTCTCCTTTGGTGAGTATCTGAATTTCTGTGGAGGTCTTTGGGGCGGTCCGAAAGTTTCTAGGTGGTTGTGTTGCAGTCGGCTCTCTCTAGGTGTTTTCCGTAATTTTCTGGGCAGGTATCGATTTTCTTGGTGTTTCTCTCCTTTGGTCCGTAAGGTATTTCTCCCCTTGAGCAATTATTTTCGTGACTTTGGGCCCCTTTCTTTTCAATCTGGGCCTTTTATTTTGGGTGTGAACCTAGTTAGGACCTTGCCCCCCCCCCCCCCCCTCCTATTACTGTGACTCACTTATTTGATGGACTACTTGAGCATATTTTTGTAAGTGTTTTTTCATCATGTCTATTGAAAATATTATTGTTCACTTTACTGGAAAGAATTTTCCTACGTGGGAATTTCAGTTTAAGATGTTTTTAAAAAAAAAAGAATTATCAAATCATATTGATGATTCTGCTGAAGTTCCTACTAATGAAAAAGAATTTGCTCAATGGGAGGTCAAGGATGCCAAGGTAATCTCTTGGCTATTTGGGACGATTGAGTCTCACCTTGTGATCAATCTTCGTTGTTTTACTATGGCTCAGGCTATGTGGGATTATCTTCACCGTATTTACCACCAAGATCATAGTGCTCGGAAGTTCCAATTAGAATTGGAAATTAGTACTTATAGTCAAGGAAATTTACCTATCGCACAATTTTATTATGGTTTTATTAACCTTTGGTGCGAGTATTCTGCCATTGTTCATGCTAAGGTTCCCACTATGGCACTCGCGGCTCTTCAAGCAGTTCATGTTGAAAGTCAACGAGTTTTAATGAAGCTTCGACCCTAATTTGAGCCCGTTCGAGCTGGTTTGTTGAACCGTAATCCGGTTCCTTCTTTGGATATTTGTTTGGGAGATTTGTTGCCTGAATAACAGCGGTTATCCACTCAAATGGGTATAACTTCTGAGAAGGTCTTTTTGAGACTGTGAATGTAGCCTATGCAGCACAAGGGAGAGGGAGGAACAAGTTGCAATGTTTTAGTTGCAAGGAATTTGGTCATATCACTCTCACAACTGTCCTAAGAAAGTTTGCAACTATTGCAAGAAAGAGGGCCATCTCATCAAAGATTGTCGAGTGCGACCTCAGAATCGCCAATCCCAAGCTTTTCAAGCTGCTGTACAATCTTCTTCTTCATCTTATGTGCCGCCTACTGTAAGCTTTGATTCATCTGTTCTCACACCAGTAATGGTCCAACAGATGATTGTTTCTGCTTTTACGGCCTTAGGCCTGCAAGGTACGGGTACTAACTCATCTTCTTGGATTGTTGATTTAGGCACTTCTAATCATATGACTGGTAATACGACACGTCTCCATGGTGTTCATAAGTATAGAGGCACGCAAATTATTGAGATCGCTAATGACAGTACTCTTCCTATTACTGCTATTGGTATTTTGGGCTCTTCATTTCGCGATGTTTTTGTCTCTCCTAGATTGTCTACCAATTTGATTTATGTAGGACAATTGGTAGATAATAATTGTGATGTTCACTTTTCTTGTGGTGGTTGTCTTGTGCAGGATCAGGTGTTGAGGACGGTGATCGCAAAGGGGCCTAAAATAGGACGTTTATTTCCCTTACAATTTTCTATTCCTAATGTTGTGTCTCTAGCTTGTACGGCTACTGCCAATACTAATGAAATCTAGCATAAGAAATTAGGTCATCCTCATTCTGTTGTCTTGACTCATCTAATGAAACATGGGTTTTTGGGCAATAAAGAGTCCTTTTCTTCTTCTCCTGTATCTTTTGATTGTGCTACTTGTCGTCTTGGTAAAAGTAAAACTTTACCTTTTCCTGCGCATGGTAGTCATGCTTCTAACTGTTTTGAGATCGTGCATACTGACGTTTGGGGTGTGAGTCCTATTATTTCTCATGGTCAGTATTTTTATTTTGTGATGTTTCTCGATGATTATAGTCGATTCACCTGGATATATTTTCTCCATTCTAAAGCTGATGTATTTTCTGTCTTTCAAAAATTTGTTGTGCTTGTTGAGACACAGTTCAGTACTTGTATAAAAACTTTACGCTCCAACTCAGGGGAGAGTACATGTCTCATTCTTTTCAAACTTCTCTTCATCAAATGGGGATCATTTCCCAACGTTCTTGCCCTTATACTCCTCAACAAAATGGAGTTGCTGAGCGTAAAAATCGTCATCTCTTAGATTTCGTCCATACTTTGTTGATTGATTCTTCTGTACCTTCTAAGTTCTGGGTAGAAGCTTTGTCTACTATTGTCTATTTGATCAACCGTTTGCCTACTACTACTCTAGATTATGATTCTCCATATTTTCGATTATTTGGCATATCTCCTGAGTATCAATCCTTTCATACCTTTGAGTGTATTTGTTTTGTTCATCTACCACTTGTTGAGCGTCACAAGCTTGCTGTACAGTCTGTCACGCGTGCCTTTATTGGATATAGTCCTTCTCAGAAAAGATTTGTTTGTTATGATGCTCATGCAAATAAATCCCAAATCTCACAGAATGTGATTTTCTTCGAAAATCAATATTTCTTTCAGTCTCAAGTTATTTCTGATCCTCCTATTACTCTTCTTCCCGCTTTTGATGATGTGTCTTCTTCTATTAAGCAATTTCAATCAGGTATGGTGTATCATCGACATCTTCCCCCTTCTTCAACACCCCTTCCAGACACTGATCCGTCACCTGATTCTACTATTCCTATACCTCGGCAGTCCACCTAGGTTACACATCCACCATATAGGTATGGTTTTCCTCACATCTCACTTACTGTCACTCTCGACACTATTTCTGTTCCTCACTCTTATACCCAGGCATCCACTCAAGCGTGTTGGCAGCAGGCCATGCAAGAGGAAATCCAAGCTCTTCAAGAAAATCACACTTGGTACCTTATAATTTGTCCTTCTAATGTCAAACCTATTGGTTGTAAATAGGTGTACTCAATCAAGTTTCGAGCTAATAGCTCACTGGACATTTATAAGGCCCGTCTCGTGGTTCTTGGGAACCGACAAGAGAATGGTATTGATTATGAAGAAACATTTGCACTTGTTGCCAAAATGACTACTATGCAAACTATCTTGGCACTTGCCGCGTCGTAAGGGTGGTCTCTCCGGCAAATGGATGTGAAGAATGTTTTTCTACATAGGGATTTGAAGGAAGAAATCTATATGTCTCCACCTCCCGGCATGTTTGCTACACCTTTCTCAGAGGTTTGTTGGCTACGCCGATCCTTGTATGGACTGAAATAAGCTTCGCGTACATGATTTGACAAATTTCGCTCTAACCTGCTTGCTTTTCATTTTACTTAAAGAGTCAATTTGAATCCTCTCTTTTTCTCTACAAGACTTCTACAGGAATCGTATTGCTTCTCGTATATGACGATGACATTGTGATCACTGGCTCCAATACTGAGTTAATTAAGCAATTACAACACCATCTCAAGGCCTCTTTTCACATGAAAGATCTTTGTCCCCTGCAATATTTTCTTGGCCTTGAGGTACAGCTTACTCCAACTAGTACGTTGTTATACCAGCACAAATACACACAAGACGTTATTCCATTGGTGGTCTCCAATCGGGTAACTCTGTTTTTACTCCCTTGGAGGTAAATCTTAAGCTTCATCAGAAAGAATGGGAGCTTCTATCAGATCCATCCTTGAATCGGCAGTTTGTTGGGAGTTTGAATTACTTGACGATTACTCGTCCTGACATTTCTTTTGTTGTACAGCAAGTTAGTCAATTTATGCAGGCTCCCCAACATCTTCATTTAGCCGTTTTCCATCGCATTATCCAATATTTGAAGGGCACCTCTACACGTAGATTGTTCTTTTCTAAAGAATCTTCCTTACAGTTGGTGGGGAATAGTGATGCTGATTGAGCCGGATGTGCAGATACTCGTCGCTCTGTTACTGGCTGGTGCATGTTCTTAGGCAATGCACTCATTTCTTGGAAGAGTGAGAAGCAAGACAGAGTTTCCAAGTCCTCTACTGAGTCTGAGTATCGTGCTATGTCTTCCGCATGCTCTGAGATCACATGGCTTCATGGGTTATTGGGTGAACTTGATTTTCCTCAGCTACATCTCACTCCTCTTCATGCTAATAATACCAATACTGTTTAGATCACCGCTAATCCTGTCTTCCATGAGCGTACGAAACATATGAAAGTCGATTGCCATTCTATACGTGAATCCTTTGACAAACATGTGATTACACTCCCTCACATTTCCACTGAACGTCAAATTGCAAACATATTCACTAAGGCTTCGTTTGGAAGCCAAACTCATCTCAACTCACTTCAACTCATCATTACAACTTTTTCAAATTCTAACACAAGATATAATAAACAATTGAACTTTTTCAAATCTCAAAATAATAATAATATTAAAAAATAATATTTTAACAATATTTTATCATCTCACCTCAACTCAACTCAACTCAACTCAACTCAACTCAACATCCAAAAGCAATCTATAGCTCTTTCTCAGCAGCGGATCAGTTCTTGGTTGACAAATTGATGCTTCTTGATCCACCAACATCAATTTGAGGAGAGATGTTACAGAGATAATTTTATAGAGATGTTTTCTATATCTAGATAGTATAGCAGATAAATAGATAACGTGTACAGTAAATAGACTCTTTGTGTACAGTAAATAGACTTAATGTGTAAATAGAAGCTAACGTGTATGGTAAGACCAGCAACAATTAAGCGCTGGAATCAGTGCTCAGTTGTAGCCCTTTTCTATATAAATGAAGGAAAACAATGGAAAGAGGCATTCAGACCAATCTTGACAGCCTCCATATTTTTAATCAATCACTGACTTCTATAAAGCTTCGTGTTCCGTATTATAGCGCCAGAACCATTTCCCAAGTAAAGCCCGATTGAACACCCTCATATTTCTAACTCCCAAACCACCATAAGAGATTGGGAAGCATATCTTGTCCCACTCGACCAAATAAAATTTAAACTCATCCCCAAGTCTGCTCCAAAGGAAGTCACAATGAAGTTTCTCAATACATGCTACCACACTCAAGGGAATTGGGAACAAGGATAAAAAAAAAAAAAAAAAAAAAAAAAAAAAAAAAAAAAAAGTAAGTAGATTGGAAAGAGTGCTTTTAATTAGAGTAATCCTACCACCTTTCGACAAATACAATCTCTTCCAACCTGCCAATCTTCATTTAATCTTCCCAATTACTGCATCCCAAATAGTTTTAGCCCTGGAGATGGCCCCCAAAGGAAGCCCAAGGTAATTCATAGGGAAGGAAAAGATCTTACAACCAAGGGTGTTACCCAACAGCCAGATATTACAAATGTTGCCAATTGAAACCAACTCTGACTTGGATAAATTCACTTTCAACCCAGAAACAGCCTCAAAGCAAAGTAGAAGTGCCCTTAGTGCCTGAATCTGGTTTAGATCTGCCTCACAAAAAATAAGAGTATCACCTACAAACAACAAATGAGAAATGTGAAGAGTACCTCGATGTATGTCACCAACTGAAACACCAGCCTAAAACCCATTATTAACCATCACTGAAATCATTCTACTACATGCCTCCATGACTATGATAAAGAGAAGTGGGGACAGAGAATCCCCTTGCCTTAGACCTCGGAGCTGTTAAAAAAACCAACTTGGCAGCCATTCAACAAAACTGAGAACTGGCCATCGATATGCACCACCTAATTCATGCGCACCACCTCTCCCCAAAACCACACCTCACAGCAAATACAACAAAAAATCTCAATTAACATGATCATAAACCTTCTTCATATCCAACTTGCACAAGAGACCCAAATTGCCTTCTTTTAATCTACTTTCTAAGCATTCATTGGCGATGAGAATTGAGTTCAAAATTTGTCTTCCCCATACAAATGCATTTGGGGGTTTCGTAATGATCTCCCAGTCGATTTGCAAGCACCTTGGAAATGATCTCATACACCCCATTCACAAGGCTAATGGGCCGGTAATCCTTAACCTCTGATGCCCCAATCTTTTTGGGAATAAGTGCAATAAAAGTGGCGTTGAGACTTTTCTCAAATTTCCCAACTGAGAAGAATTGATGAAATACCTTCATAAATGCATTTTTTAACTTCGAAAAATCTTCTCAACAACCCAACTCACCTCATTCACAAGGCTAATGTGGCAGTCATCAAAGTCAACTACTCCCATTATTTGGAATAAAGACTATTAAAGTGGAATCAAGACATTCTCAAACTTCTTATGTAACACCCCAATGGAAGACCCAAACCACATGGCCTATACTCCAAAAGGACTAGTCAATGATACAATTGGAGCCCATTGAAACATTATAAAGAGCAAGAATTTATCATTCCCAAGCAATGTGGGATCACATACATCACCTACCTTATCCTCTTATTATATGGGGTATCACATATTAATAGCATGAAACTCCTTGACTACGTTTATATTGTCTTCTTTAATCACATCCCAACAAGATTAGAAACAAATAGTAACCATCTAGGAGCAGTGCTTCATCACTAATCATACTTTTTACCATTCTATGAACCTAACTTCAAATGGCCTCTCTAGCCATGTGGTCATCTCTTCCTCAATTATTCGAGTGCTAATCCACCAAGTTTAGGCATCCATACAAAATGCTCTAAAAACAAATGCTTATAATATTGGTCAATGTGGTTCTTAACTAAACTTCATCAGATGAGATTGATTCATCAACTCGAAGAATTCGATAGCATAGTTTTTCTCCTCTTCGAGTTAGCCACTTGATGGAAAAACTTTGTACACTCATCTTCCTCATTTAACCATAAGGCCTTGGATTTCTACCTCCAAGAAAATTCCTCCATTAATGAGACCCTTTCTAAGTCAATGCTCCACGTTGCCAAAGTTCATTGCAAGTCTTCTTTAAGTCATTCTTCAAAGCCTTTAGTTTTCAAGCCAAAATAACACTTGATTGCTTGGAAATGATATGAAGACCACCAATGTCTCACCCCGGTTAATTCTACTTTTAGCCATATATTCTTAAATTTCAAGTGCCTTCTAACCCTTTAAATGCCTCCACAATCGATAATAACAAGGAAATGGTCCAAGCAAAGTTTGTGTACCCTCTTTAGACATAAATTTCGAAAATGCACTTCCCAGCCTACAGATACAATAAATCTATTGATTTTAGACCAAGCAGTTTTTCAATTATTTGACCACGTATAAGAACTTCCAACAAGGGGAATATCCATAAGGTCTTACTCACTAATGAGAATTACGACATCCACCATAGCAAAAAAAGATGAACTTCACTTGATCATTAACTTGGAAACCAAGTGGAATTGTAATCCCCACCGACGCAACGTTTAGTCCCACCAACTACAAAGCCTACCCAATTCACACACACCCCTTCTACTCGTATCGAAATCTAGCCTATAAGCACCCACAAAAACCCAATAAATGTTGTCTCCTCTGTTTTTAAAGGAACAAACCACCATAATTTCTCCCACATATTTTGTTTTTCTTTTTCACCACCCTATTATCCTAACATAGCAATACTTTACCTGACGCCCCTTTGGACACTAAATAAATCCATCCCACATTATGACAACCACACAAGCTATAAATGCTTCTAAAACCCACTTCTAGCATAGTTTCTTGCAAACGAATAACATCTATCTTCCATTGCAAAGTGGATTTTTAATTCTAAGGAGCTTATTGCCCCCATTCAATCCCCTAACATTCCACGATAATAGCTTAGGACTCATAAAGAATCCAAAAATGCCCTCCCCTCGAGTCAACAGCGATTAGAACTCCCACTTGAATCATAGTTGATAGACCAAGTGAGTCTTTTTAGATTTCTAGATCTTTTTAGGCCCAATTTTTGTGAGGGGGTTGATCCTTGATGAGGATACCCCACTACAATTGCAATAAACAAAGCCATAAATTGCTCTTCAAAGCCCTCACACGATATCCCTACACAATCTTGAATTTCCTTCCATTTTTGTAGTACCCCATTTGATAAGCCTTGATTTATGGGAACAAAATGCCCAATTTCTATTGGCTCACCCACTACATACCCAGTGTACAAAGTTAAATCTATAGGAAATGCCCTATTTGTTCTTTTGATATCAACTCAAGAATACCAACCATAACAGCTTTCCTCCCCGTTTCCCCTTGTGAGGAATTGTCTACTACCCAACATTTTCATTTCAAATGTATACTCACCTTTGGTATCAACCGGTGCTCTTCTGATGTGTCAAGCTTTGGATGTCACTTGCTCATCAAAAAGCCCAACATTAGCATCCATTCTCAAGTTCCTTTCTTGTGTACCCCTATCTTTGACAACCTTGCACACCTCGAGTTTACCAACCATGCTATTGTTATGTTCCTCAATTTTTGGTCTCTGAGAACTCCTTTTAAGACTTCAATGTCCTTGAAAATTTACTATGTTTATATATAGATCAATATGTCATCACATTCCATAGGAGTCGGTGCCACCACAATAATTGGTCCCTCGGTGACATTGCCACAGTGGAGCAGCTCTTCCACCGCCTTGCCTACAAACATAATGACCTAGAACTATGTTCCCACTTTACATAGTTCTTATATGAACCATCCTTTTGCATGATCTACCTCTTGGGATGGCTAGATAACCTTGCCTACATCCACCACCGAACCCTACTAATGCCAAATATATGCCATAACCCCTAAGGTTTGGCTCAAGTGATAAAGGCCTTGGGCTTGGAGGTATTGCTCCCCTCCAAGTCTAGGGTTCAAATCTCCCTGGGTGAAAACAATCTCTAGGCGCCATTGGACTGGGGGATTTCTCCTTAATTACCCAAGGTGCACTTGCGGGAAACTCCTTGCCAAGGGCCTGTGCAACCCCAGGATTAGTTTGGGTGGTGTTCCCAGACACCCGATGCCAATCAAAAATATATATATATATATATGCCATTTTCATTTGAGCACCATTGGACCCTGTAGTACCATTTACCACTCTGAATTTGAGAAATCTGTCCATACTTCCTCATCCATTAAACCCCTTCATAAAAGGCAGTAGCCAGTCTACACACATCCTCCCCATCAAAATTTAGTGAAGAGCACCCTTCCTCCACTCATTAATTTTTTAAGATCAAGAGTGGTCAATGGATAAGCTTAGAAACTTATTTTTTAATACTTTACTCCATGGGTCAATTGTAATTAATTTTCATGGCATGACTTTTCATGAATTCCTTGAATCACTAAACTAGCACGCTTAGGCGTTGCACTTGTATATGTCCCGTACACTTGGGCTCTTGTTTACTCTTTTGAGACAAAAATTTGTTTAATGTTAAAAAAAAATCCTTCCCACTACAAAATCCTCCTCAGCGATGAACTCTTATCATCTTCAACTTGATAATGGCCCGATTTATAAACACCTTATAACGTTAAAGAATAAAGCCCAAATTTAGAACACTAAAATACAGAGAAACAGAACAGTGCTTTAGGTTTTGCATTTACTCTGATTCCAGTTCTTGGCTGTAATTGTGCTGTTCTTCAAGAAGTAATATACATGACTACAATCATTTTAGTTCAATTTATTAAAAAGAAAAATAAAGTTTCATGAAATTTGAAACTGTATTCAATGAAAAGAACAAAGGTCGTGTGCTCATTAAAAATAGCAGAATCAGATTCATATTATATTAAACAACTTTCAATGAACAGAACAACAATCACCTGTTCATTAAAAGCAGCAGAATCCAGATGCCATCCTAGGCCATACGTGGAAGCCTGCAACCATATAAAATTTAAGAAACTTAACAGAGGTAAAGGAAGAACATAAGAAGCAAATAACAACAATTTTTAGGTAATAAAGAAGCCCCTGGTGTCTGCTGACAGGAGTTCTTATGTACCAGATGCTTTGCCTTCTTCTTCTTTTTAGGCCTCATTGATGATGTTTCTGCATAGTCATATCGCAAATGCTTTTCGAAGTCCCCAACTGACTCAACCTCAGCACTTTTCTGGATCTGGTATCCACCATGCAAAGTACTCTGGTCATCTTGACAAGAGTTAGTATCTCCACTTGAAGCATCAGTCTTAACTTGAGCCTGTACGGTCCCAGTTGTTCTAGCACTGAAAGGACTCGAAACCCTTTGCCTAGTAGCAGTGCGCATACGTTTGGTAGGAATTGAACCAAGATGAAGACTGGCAGGCCTTTTTCCAATCAACATCGATTGTTGATTTCCAGTTGTGCATTGTCCAAATGGCAAATCAGCTCCCACTTCATATGACCTCGAAGTGTATGACTTCAATTTCTTTCGTTTCTTCTGGGAAAATTTTGATGAATTGCTACCTTCAAAGGCTCCAGGCAAAGAAAACATGCCTGTTTCTCCTTCATCCTCATCATACGCACTCTCTTCATATCCATACCCTGAATTTGAAAAATAAACTTGTAAGGATCACTAGACTGATCAACAAGGACTGATAGATTGCAGTAGTCTCAACAATACCTGCTGCGGCATCATAAGCTGATGTCTCAACTTCTTCTTGCATGGCACTCACAGTTCTCTGGGATAATTCAATTTAATCATGGTAAGAATATGATTGCAAAAGAAATATCTGCTTATGTGAAATACATTCAGAATAATACTGTCTTTTGCCAATTAAAACATCAAAGACACCCACAACCACAGAACAAATGAATGAAAGCATAGGAAAAAGATATATAGGCAATCTTATTCACAATGTAAACATGAATGGAAGAAATATTTTCAGAAAAAAAAAATATATATATTTACCTCAGATTGTAGCAGATGAGATTCAATAGATTTCCTGTAGGTCTCCAATGCACCAAATGGAACTGAATAGAAGAGGCACTCCTGCCAATGTATAAACTCAAAGGTGTAAAATATTTGGAAAGAAATTTTGATCTAATATGGAAAGAAAATTTTAATAGAAACAAACATGCGAAGTCATCTTTACAAGGCAGCCTAGCCTTTGGTTATCAAGAAAAAAAACAAGGTAGTGTAACGTATGGCAAGCCTAGAAGGCTTTCAAGACATCATAACCAACCTAGCACAAGAATAACAGCATATCTATGTCTGTAAGTGAGAAAGGAAGGGAAGGACAGAATGCTGGTTCACAAACGTCAACATTGATAAGTTAAATAAATACAAGTATAATGAAACTTGGATCATACATCAGTAAGATGATCTTCCCATGAAATCTCCACAATTCCCATATCAGATATCCTGTCGGGAGTTGTTGGTGCCAGCACTTGAAGAGAAGGACCGAGAGAGCTGTTATATTTCAAAAATCTAGTTGCATATCCCATTACAGCAATTGGAGTATTTTGTCTGGGATATTGTGTCCCCATTTCTTTGCTTGTCTTCTGCCCATGACCACAAAAATAGTTATCAACAAGTACACCAAGATAAGATAAAAACTCTATTACTTGGAAAACAATTCACTTGCATTCTGCCCAGAATCACAAATTATAGGGGAAAAAAAATAGATTATTAGACAGTATTATATCTGCTGTAAAGTAAGACAGAACTGCGAGGGCATACAAATAAGAATTTTTCAGCAAAAGAAGACACTCATCTTAAAACCAAAGGTCCAATGCTCCAGTTGATAAACAGATCAGAAGCTACAAGATACATCACTCAAACTCAACACATCCAAGCTTGCATCATATCCAAGTACTAAAGGACGAAACATCTAAAACTTAAGTAGTTTACATGCCTTTTAAAGGTAGTTAAAAAGGATCAATTCTATATTATTGGAACATATGCTTCAGAATATCCAGCCCACTTCTGCTAGTTTATGAGGTTCAAATCCAACAGAAGTCCCAGAGAAAATCCACACTCCTAATGATCAATTTATCTCCTATGGCTCCTACTCTCTTGACTTGAAATCAGAATATAAAAGAAAGTAAACTGCTACTCCATCTTTCCATATGAAAAAGACTATCCACATACTGCTGCAAATAGACCTGCCTCTATCTTTCTCCGAAAAACCGTCTCCATTTTCCAAATATTCTCTCCTTCAAAATTCATTAGTGACACTTCATATATACTTTTTTTTTAGTAAACAAAGTTTGTATTGATTCATATATACTTTTTTTTATAAGTGTATTGATTCATATATACTTAGGACATGAAATTTAAACAACCATAACCATAGAGCTAACTGCACATTATGATAAATATGTGATAATATAGATGAGATATTAGAAAAGAAAAAAGTTGCGGTACAATGAACAACGGTTAAATATCAAACAAACACACAAGAAAAGAGGGTCTCAAGTAAATAACCAGCACCGTATCAGATCCTTCAATCTTGTCCTTAGAAACTTCATCTCCATCCACCTTCCTTGATCCAAACGAACTGTACTTGCAGTTCTTTTGACCAACACCTGGATTATCATTATTTGAAATAACCTCTGCTGAACACCAAAACTGCATGACAGCCTTTGCCAAGGTGTGAGCTACTCTTTTTAGCTCCCAAAATTGATTTTGTTTTTTGAATCTCAGCTGAGAAGTAATAGCAACCCGCCGACATATTTGAGCAGCAGCATCTACCTTCCAAAGACGCTCCTATAACAATAATGAGGGAAACAGAGTTACAGCAGGGATATAGTCGGATATGGTTAACCACAGAAAGTTTTGACAAAAAGTAAATTTCCAACTGGATTGTGCCTTTGTGCTTTTTAATGAAATTCTTATTATTAAAAAAAATGTACTTCAAACTGTGTGCACTAGAAAGTCCTTACCAGACAAGATAAAATTCAAGAGAGAACGAAAGGTCCAAATGAGAAAAAATTTGAAAGAATGGAATTTCCATAAAATCATACCTGTGCAAAATCATTTGCCAACCAAGCCATTTCCTCAAGAACAAAATCCCATTGAGATTTTCGCCGATTCTCCGAAAATAAAGTACAGACGGACAACTCTGCTATTCTCTTACGCTTTGCCTGTATACGGCATCATGTCAGTCCTTTATAGCTTTATGATGGATTAAGAAAATAGGAAAATTGCTTCAAACCACACTTGAGAAAAAGGGGTCATAAACCAGAAGAAAAGGTAAACTAAGAACCTCTATAATCCGTGCCTCTTCCAAAATAGAATCTTCATGCGCCTTGTCTGTCAATTTTGAGGAGTTACCAGAACAATTTTGAAGGTCAGTGGCACCAGAAGAGTCCCTCCCTGACAAAGCAGCCCCTGGAAGCTCACGGTTCGAGATATCCATGGGTTCTTCGTGTCTACCAGCACAAATGGTTTCCTTGCTAGGGTTGGAATTATCAACCAACACTTCATCTGCTTTCCCCTCAATATCTGATTCAGTATGTTTATTTTGTCGCATCCCCTCAATGTTAGAAGAATATGTCACCTCTTTCTGCAATTCAGATCTACTCGTGTGCATATCTTCCTCAACTTTGACTGTAGTACCATCTCTAGAGTGGTTTTGAGAAACAGAATCACAATGAGCATTGAAAATAAGACCACCATCAACCAGCTTGGTCTCGTTCCTTTTGTCAACACCATAGGACTTATCCTTTTCTTTAACCACCTCACCACCTACTAAATCCATTGTCTCTTCAAAATCTGAAGTTTGCTCCTTAGTTTTCCCATTAGATACAGCATTCCTTGTGGTAGTACACATTTCATTATCATTATTTACATCTATGCCTAGGCTAGTTTGGGTACCAGAGCACTCTGAATCTAAACCCTTCGTGCCAAATGCAGCATTACTATTTTGACCTTCATTAAGTTTGCTTTCTCTATCCAATTGAGTGCTGTCAAACCCATTCAGCTGACCAGATCTAGTTTCATTCTCTGCTTTTGCTGTAGTTGCAACAGGTGGGTCTTCAACACTAGTTGAAACTACCCGATGCCTTTCTTGAACAAAATCAGGTCCCCCTGAAGCCATATCAACAGCAGTTTGCTGGGCATTAACTTGAGAAGTTTGATCGTGTTGATTATCCCTCAAGCTTTTGGGAGCCTTGGCATCCAACCTACCTTCAGGCAGGCTACTGCCAATAGTCTCTAGCGTTCGCAAACCGTCCATGTCCATATCCAATTGATTGTCAGAGGATATAATTTTTGAAACAATATCACCATTTGAACTAGCAGCCTTTAAATTGGAAGCAAAAGATAAATTATGTTCCTTTGCGTTGTTTGTTTCAGACATCATCTCCTTTCCATCCCTTCCATGAGAGCCATCACGGCTTGGTCTGGACCTATACCTTCGAGCATATGGGCGGAGAAAAGCTGAATCTTCAGATTCCTTGGCATTTTGACTCCCATCCATCTGAGAAGATTGCTCTGATGGAAGAATTTTATTTCTTCTACCAGGCTGTATAGAACTCCTCTCACCTTCAAGTAACTCATTGTCACCATCAAAAAGTAACAGATTATCAGCACTATTGGGTTCACAAACTGCAGGAACCCCCGGTCTACCACTACTCTCAACAGAATCTCCATGAGGTGAGGCAGCCAATGCAAAACTACCTCTCGCTTCACTGATTAACAAATAAAATGAGACAAAATAGATATAACTAACCTATCAGAAATAATTTTTTATATATTGTAAATCCATCACCCAGAAATACACAACAGTAAAAAGAATCTACCTGGTCACAATTACTTCTGGATGCTGATCAGTGAGTGAAGTAGACTGGACACTAACTGAAGCTGCATTCCCAAACTTAAAGTCCAATGGATTGCCACCCTGAAATAAAAAAATATTTAGGATTATTTTCATCCACAAACTGGAGTTTCATAAACAGCAAACGAAAGTCAAAATTCTGTACCTTCTCAAGAAATTCTAGCTCCCTTCTCCTTTCCTCACGAACATCATACTCCTGCCTGTTACCAACAAGTAATATATCTTCTTACATACAAAATAAAAAACAGAGAATACACCGAGATAAAGAAATTAGACTAATAAAGAGATTAAGCAAAAAGGAGCACGCCAGTATCACCTAAGTGCTGCTTGAGCTTTCTCAATTGCTGCTCGGCGTGGAGAGGTTTTCATACCAATACCAACCCCGCCATCAACAACTCCACCCATAGAATCAACCTCAGCATTTACGAGGAGGCCAGACTCTGAGCTACATCCATGCATACCTACCATTATACCTACAATCTTCCCCCTCCCATCTCTTCAACATTCCACAAACTTGTGATAGCAAAAGACAAAAGGTCTTGTGAGAATGAAGAAGTGGCTAAATAAATAAATGTAAATCTTAAAATCGTAAATGTTGTTTTCAAACCAAACACCTTGAAATAAGCCCCCTTTTACAAGTGAATATTCAGGTTGCATAAATGTCACATAAATGGAAATCACAAAAGTTAAATGATGTTACAACATAGAAGTCACTCCAGACATGGGAATTTTTATTTGCAGGTAAATAAACACTTTTTTTTATAATTTTTAGGTAAAAACAACTCACAAACCCATATAGGATTGGACCCATTACCTCATCACCTTTTACAACTTATTTTACAGGGTGGAGATGCCATTTCTTCCACAAACCATTGGCATTCAAGACCTAAGATTCAAAGTACAGAAATAGCTGCAGATTTTTTTTATGAGTAAGCTAAAGATAGAATACCATGTTTTTTTTATCTATAAACAAAATTTTATTGATCGTAAAACTAGACAAAGGCCCAAGTATACGGGAGATAGAATACCAAGTTACCAACACAGAAACATAAAAATTTTGGCAGCTAATTAACAATTGCATTCTTTTATAAGTGAGCTAAGAAAAAATACATAAAATTAAAGAGTGATACATTGGGAGGCTATCCAATGCCAAGCCCTGGCATCATGTCACGCCTGCTGGGTTCATCAGTTTAATTCAAGAGTATTGGCCAAAAAAAAAAAATCTATAAAAAATGCATTAAAGCTCAAATTATTGGAATTACAGATTCAATCAGCTATTAATGCATTGAACAAAAGAATTTTGCACCAATAAAATCTTGTCAGCTTCAAAAAGTTTCTAAAAAAATTCACTACAGAAAAGGAAGCTAACGTATAGAAGAATCCCACTTAAAAAGTGATGCATAAGGTTTTACTTGATGTGCTTCTCAAAACAAGAGGGCAAAAAAATTGTTTGCATGGACATCTCCTCAATAGCAAAACTCGGTCTCGTTTGGTTACACAGATGAGATGAGATGAGATAAAAGTTGAACGTTGAATAAAATATTATTAGAATATAATTTTTTTAATATTATTTTTGTTTTGGGATTTGAAAAAGTTGAATTGTTTATTATATCTTGTGTGGGAGTTTGGAAAAGTTGTAATGATGAGATGAGATGGTTTGAACTGTGTAACCAAACTAGGCCTAAAATCATGAGAGGATGTTTGCTTACACATTCACAATGACCACATATAAATGAAATGCATCATAAATAAC
Source organism: Juglans microcarpa x Juglans regia (assembly GCF_004785595.1). NCBI lineage: Eukaryota > Viridiplantae > Streptophyta > Magnoliopsida > Fagales > Juglandaceae > Juglans > Juglans microcarpa x Juglans regia. Next base: position 10,220,950 of record NC_054597.1, on the reverse strand, counting down.
AGGCTGCACTACCAGGAGAAATCTGCTTATATTCTAGTAATGCAATATATAAGCACACGCTAAAGGAACTTGCAGTAAGATAAGCACTTAGGGGGAAAATCAGCACTAATAAGGTCCCATTCAATCTGAAAGACATTTAAAACATCTTATATACTGGGCATTAAAAATGATTTTAAAGCTGGCTAGATGCCAATTCACTTTCCTTCCCAAGGTTTTGGATTGCCGCCATTCCCCTCTGTAAGCCAAGAATGAGACCCAGTGAGGGATGTGATAATTCCCTCAATCCTCCCCAAGTTATTAGGGTTCAACTCCTTAGTTAGGTGCTCCTCTTGTCACCCTGTGTACTTGGACAGCGCCCTTTGCGCATTTGATAAAATTGTCTTTCTTATAAAAATAGTAATGCATCGCTAACCACAAATTGTGACAAGCATTTAACTATCAAACTAGTTATTATCACTACAAGATGGCGTCTAGTTGATACAGTTAAGTAAAATAAGGGAACAACTGAATTGCCAGTCAAAATTAAAAAATGATGCAACAAATGCATTGTCAAATTACCCTTTTTAATAACTGTAAACAAGATTCACTACATTTATGGACACTCGTTATAGAAACTCACATCCCATGAGCAACACTTGCATGCAAGGGCCTTGCCGGCATTGATTCTCCATCAAATTCTCGTAACATTGGGAGAAATCCGTTACGGACCAGAATCATTAGCTTACCACTTAAACACATGCCCCCACTAAGTTCCCCCTGATGGGCACACTATTTATGACTTACAATAACATATAATATAACATCTTCACAAAGAACGTGACTTACTGCTTCAACCTTCAAGCATTTGATCACAATGCACAACAGTCGAAAAAACTAACAGAATTCACATGAATTGACTATAACAAATTATAAAAACCTAATGCCATTCAACCCCCCGCAATACGCACCAATTTCGGGACTCTAGGGTTTCATAACCACGGGGAAGAAAACCACACGCCAAAAGAGCAATAAAAAGTACCTGAATTGGGGCGGGAGACTTGAAATTAGGAACACTTTCTCTCTCCTAGGGTTTTCAACACGAACCCTATTCCCAAATGAAATCAACACGAATTTACCCTAGGACGCAAAACGCCCCCGCAAATGCCAGCCATGAAATCGTATCTACGTCTTCTCTCTGTCTCTACGTTTCCCTCTAGTTTCTAGGGTTCGGTTCTTCCTCGTTCTCAATGGTGCATAGGCTTTGGTTTGGTAAGGTTGTGTTCGTAGGGAGGGGTAGGGGGGACTATGCGACCTCTGCGAGTAGTGGGCTGGGCATGGAGAAGACGAAGGAGACGAAGAAGAAGAGGGCTTTTAAGAAATTGGACGTCCTTTTTGGGCTTTTTATTATTTGATCAAATAAATATTTAATGCTAGTAATCGAAAATAAACAAATATAAGTTTGTTTTTTGTTTTTCTTTTTTTTCAAAACAATTATTTATTATTAATATGAGTTTTTTTTTTTTTAAGTTTCTTTGGTGAGAAAGATTAAACTATTTTTTTCAGAATTTTATCATTTTTTTGTGAATATATATATATATATCAAACTTCAAGACCATTTATGACTGTACATATTTAATTAATAAATAGAAATCATAACACAAATTAAAAATAATAATCTTCCATTTAAACTTATTCCAAAGTCTGATGGACCGTTTTGCCTCCCTTTTCAACACGATCCATCCACCATGCTGCAAGTTGTTAAGCAACAATTTTTGCATCTTCACTCAACTATTCATATGGGCACCAACTTTATTCTTTTTGTAATGCCTAAATTGAGATGAGAGTTTCTTTAATTATATAATCGAATTTGATTGTACAAATTTGACACGTCATATAAACTTTGCACGCTTTAATCGCATGACTCTTATAGAATTTTCACACAATATACTATCTATCTTTCTATACATTGAACTATTCAATTTAATCAGACAATTAAAAAGAAACATTATTCGCATAGAACTATCTCCAAGACATCTTCTTCAATCATGACATATTGTAGTTAGGGGTGATAATATGTGACACGACCCGTTAACCTAATATGAACATGACACGATAAAAATGAGTTAAGGTTTAGTCTTAACGGGTTCGGGTGAAAACGGGTTGACCCGTTAAGACACGATTGTTTAACAGGTTGATAACGGATCAACCCGCTATAACCCGTTAAAAAAGTTAAAGTTACAATTATATCTTTATACCTAAAAATAAAATTGTTGAAATTTTAATTTCAACATTTTTATTGTTTGGATTATAATTTTGGACTTGGAGTTAGTTTTATATCTTTTTTATAGATATTGTAATTTTAACATTTATATAAAATTATATTAAATTTAACTAGGTTAAACAGGTTAATTTCGGGTTTGTTCAACCCATTTATATAAACGAGTCAAAACGAGTTGACAAGACACAACCCGTTATTTTAATGGATCGTGTTAGGGTTTGAGATTTTGACACGATAAGCTTAACGGGTCGGATTAGGATTGACTTATATGGTATAATATACATGTCTTGACACGACATGACATGAACACTACTCGTTAACACAATTTGACATCTCTAATTGTAGCCTTGTATCTCTAGTAAATGAAACTTATAAAGGAACTATGTGTATCACTTGGAAACTTACTTAATCATACTTCATTTATGGTTAAGGCCAATGGATGGGTAATATAGTTTACTTAAGAAGTCAATTCTCATATTGAAAAAGTGTTATCAACTTCTAAAACGCGTAATTTCAATAGTAAAATTAATCTCTTTGTTTTTTCACTTAATAGGAAAAAATATTGTTAGTGTATTAATTCTCAAGATCATAACATTTTACCACGCTTCTGAATCTGACGTCCACGGCTCCCACTTTATCGACACTAACTCGGTGGTAGCCCTTTCTCTTTTGGCGGCTTCACTCATCTATCAATATTCAATAACTTAACACTATGCTTATACAAAGTACCAAGACAATTTAATCCCACATATAGGTCACCCTCTCCATGACTTGAACCCATAACGTGGTCCATGCTCTGATACCAATTATTAAAGACCCAACCATTGATTAAAAAGCCCTAGAACTGTTGAATACTAATTTGGTTAAATCTTTAACTCTCGTGATCATAACACGGTGTTATTTAGTTTTGATTAGGATTGACAATTTAGTGTTTCTATATTAATTTCACTTCGTATTAAGTCAGATTCATGTCGTATGAGTCTTACCATAATTTGACTCATTTAACTAAATGAAACAAATCTCTCAACCCTAATGTGTCAATTTTATATCGAGCTCATAAGTTGTAATAAAAATTGACAAATCTAGATCTCAAATCTTAGATTTGGATCGTGTCGGCTTAAGTTGGGATAATATATAAGTCAAACATAATTTACTCAAGGTTGATTGCGTTAAAATAAAATAAAAATAGTCCTATTTTTACCTCAATTAATATTAAGAACATGCTAGTTTGTCTCTAGTTTTGTTCCATGGATTTGACCACTCATGTACTTTAATTTTTTTAATTATTTAAAAAATTTACTACTCGTATATTTGTGTATTTTAAAAAATATTTGAAAACAAAAAAAAAATGTAATTGTACTAGGAGCATGCCCAGCAAGATGAGCTAGACGACACAATAGAAGGACCCTTAATATTATATTTAAATGAGAAATGATATAATAAGCGGCATTGATTGAGGGTAATTTGGTAATAGTTTTTAAATAGAAAACTAATTAAGTAAAAATGGCTAGTAATGATTTTTTTTCCCCTTTATTAGAGCTAAATTTATGTGAAATTCCAAAGTCAAAATTTCCAATCGATAAAATGGTGTGTTTTCAGAAATGCGAGCCGTTAGGGTGTTGACTCTTGACAAGGTTGTCCAACCAGTGCAAAGATATGCCTTTACAATAGAATATCCAATGTACATATTTCAATTTGAAGCCTAAGAAATATACATATTAGCTCAATTTTATTATTGAAAACTAGGAATATAACACGTCCATGACCACTACATGAAATAAGTGTATTTTATTTTATATAAATGAGTTTGGGTCTATTTAAAATGGGTTTGAGTCAAAACGGATTAATTCAATAATATACGATTAATAAACAGGTCAATCTGCAAAACTTACAGTCAACCTGTATAATACAAATAAATTATATTATTAAATTTTATAAATGTTAGTTTTATGTGTCTTTTGCTAATATGTAATTTTATTTTATGAAAATATAAATTTACTTATATATTATTGGTTTGGATATTGATAATAAAACATCTTATCATGAATCCAATTATAATTGTAAATGATTTATATTACATAGTTATTCTTGTATTATATATGAAATTATAATAATTGGATTAAAAAATAAGTATACAAGTCAGCTCAATGCATTTGTCTGAAACTATCATGAATTAAATTTATTCTTTTAATTCTTCCTTGTATCATGTGTTAGTCACATGTTTTTTATTTCCCTATGTACTTATATAAATACTTGCTTTAGTCATTGTACATGAACGGCTTTTATTCAATAGAGGTATTTTTTTTTCTAAAACCTTCTCTTAACTTTTGATGTGCTAGGGTTTCATCCCTTTTGCTGTGCTAGGATTTTGCCCTTTTTATTTTCCTAAGGTTTGCATTTTACATAGTATCAGACGTCTTTTTTTATTGCTTCCATGGCGTCGTCTCACAAATTCGTCTCTAAGGATGCTATTTCTCCTTATTTTCTTCATCCTAGTGACAGTCCTAGTGTTTTTTTGGTCACTCAGTCTCTTTTAGGTGAGAACTATCATGCTTGTCACGTTTGATGTGCATGGCTCTCTCGATGATGAACAAGTTTGGATTTACTAATGGATCTATTCCTAAACCTTCGGATCCAACAAATTATCTCCTTTTTTATGGCTCCGATGTAACAATATGGTGATATCTTGGATCTTAAACTCTATTTCTTCTAAAATTTTTTTTAGTATATTGTATATTACAACTACTTGTGAGATCTGGTCAGATCTTAAGGAACAATTTTCTCAAAAAAATGAACATTGCATTTTTCAGTTGCACAAATCGATTTCCTCTCTTTCTCAGGGTTCTCTTTCGGTGAGTAATTATTTTACTTGTCTTAAGGTCATTTGGGATGAACTTACTAATTACAAGTTTGTTCCTACTTGTTCTTGCGGAGCTGTACAAACTTTGAACTCCTATGTTCAACGGGAACGTGTTTTACAATTTTTTGTTAGATTGAATGAATTTTTTGCACTTGCTCATGCACAGATTCTGCTTATGGAGCATCTATCTTCTCTTATTTTTGCACTTGCTCATGCACAGATTCTGCTTATGGAGCATCTATCTTCTCTTAATAAAGTTTTTTTCTCTTGTTTTACAATAGGAACAATAGCGAGAAATCTCTTCTGTTTATCTGCCCATATTGATTCACATGTTTTTGCTTTTCAAATTGATGGAACCAGATCTGTTAAATCATTTTCTAAAAAGGATAGACCAATATGTAAATACTGTGGAATTACTAATCATGTAATTGAAAAATGTTACAAGTTGCATGTTTTTCCCCCAGGCTACAAACTGAAACAGAGGCAACAGTTTATGGCTAATAATGTTGTCTTTAGTGATAGCAACTCCTTGGCTGTTTCTCCATTTTCCTTGATTGAGGTTCAGTATAAGCAATTTCTTTCCATGTTTCATCCTTCTAAATTTGTTGATGGAGTTCTTTCTACTGTCAATGCAGTTGTTTCGAATCCTTTTTCTGATATTATTTTTCCTTATAATAATACTCAATCTATTTTTTATGTTGCTCAATCTGCTACATTTGATTCAAATTCCTAGATTCTTGATATTGGAGCCACTGATCATATAGTTCCTTCTAATGATTGTTTTACTTCTATTACAAGTTTTGTTAATGCTTCTGTGAACCACTGAACCTTCTTAATGGTTAATCTGTGTCTGTTACACATATTAGTTCTGTTTCTATTTCTGAACAACTTGTTTTACATGATGTTCTATGTGTTCCATTAGAAAGTTAACACAATCATTGACTTGCTGCTTTCTGTTTTCCTCTGACATTTGTCTAATACAGGACCTGATTCGTTGAAGGTTGATTGGAGTGGGTAGATTGCAATGAGGCCTTTATATACTGCAACAGTCAAGCCTTTATATTTCTAAACCAACTTCTTTTTCTAGTACATATGCTGCTTGTTTACCCGATACAATATCTTCATATGTTTGCTCCATTTCTTCCAAATGCTCTAATTATGAGTTTTGGCATAATAGACTTGGTTATCTTTCTAATTTCAGGATGCTGTTTGTGAATAATTTTGTTCCTACATTGAGTGTTCCATGCAATCCTTGCATGATTTGTCCTTTAGCTAAACAAAGAAAATTAAATTTTTCTAATAATGTTCATTTGTCTGCTATTCCTTTTGATCTTGTTCATTGTGATGTTTGGGGTCCATATTATGTACCTACTATTGAAGGTTACAAATATTTTTTGACTATTGTTAACGATTCAACTCATGCTACATGACTTTATCTTCTTCAATACAAATCTGAAGTTTCACATATTTTTAGTGTTTTTTATAAAATGATTAAAACACAATTTCATTTAAAAATAAAATCACTTCACACTAACCATGGCACAAAATTTTCATTTGCTCATTTTTTACATTCTAAAGGCATAATACATCAGCACAGTTATGTTGAGACTCCTCAACAAAACTCTATTGGGGAAAGAAAACATCATCACATCCATAATATAGCTAGAACAGTGATGATTTAGTCTCATTTGCCTATTCATTTTTGGGGTGATGCTGTTTTAACAGCAACTTATCTCATTAATAGGCTTCATACTCCTTTTTTAAAATAAAAATCTCCTTTTGAGCTTTTGTTCAAAACTCCTCCCTCTTATGATCATTTAAGAACTTTTGGTTCCCTTTGTTTTGTTTCAACTTTACAAAGATCTCAAACCAAATTTTATCCTAAGACTCGAACTTGTATTTTTCTTGATTATCCTTTTGGCATAAAGGGTTACAAACTTCTTGATCTAAAAACTAATCAATCATTTATATAAAGAAATGTTGTTTTTCATGAACATATTTTTCTTTTTACTTCTCAAAATACCACTGATTTTTCTTCTATCATATCTTTTATTTTTCCTGCTAAATGTTCAACTTCAGATTCTTTGATTGTGCCTTCAACATCACATTCTTCTGATTTACCTCTTAACTTCTATTCACATTCTCATTCAAATTATTCATCTTCTTCTTCCCCAATTTCTGTCATTGTACCATTGCATTCCGATCTTCCTAGAATATCTTCTAGAATTAGAAAGGTACCTGGTTATTTGCAGAACTTTCATCACAATTTCTCTTCTGCACACTCAACATCAGATCCTTCAACAAATTCTGATTCGTCAGGTTCTTCTACCCTTTTGTCTTCCTCTTCTAAATATAATATTTTCAACTTTCTATCTTATGTTAATATTTCTCCTTCACATAAATCTTTTCTCATGTCCATTTCTACCGATACTGAACCTGAGTTCTATCATCAAGCTGTCAAGCACTCTTAGTGGAGAGATGACATGTCAGGTGAGATTGCAACCTTGGAAATTAATAAGACATGGACTGTTAATTCTTTACCTCCTGGTAATAATCCTATAGGATGCAAATGAATTTATAAGATTAAGTATCGTACTGATGGTTCCATTGAAAGATATAAGGCAATGTTGGTTGCCAATGGTTATTTCCAAACTGAAGGATTGGATTATTCTGAGATTTTTTCTCCTATTGCTAAAATGGCTACTGTCAGAACTCTTTTGGTCATTACCGCTGTGAAAGGTTGGCATCTTACACAGTTTGATGTAAATAATTATTTTTTGCATGGGGACTTATCTGAAGAAGTATACATAGTTTTACTAGTTTTCATGTTAAATGGGGGTCCCAAGTTTGCAAGTTGAATAAATCAATCTATGCTTTGAAACAAGCCTAATGGCAGTGCTTCTCCAAGTTTTCAGCTTCTATATACAGTATGAGTTTTCAACAATCCAAAGCTAATTATTCTCTTTTTACTAAGACTAAGTGTTCATCTTTTATTTCCCTTCTTGTCTATATTGATTATATTCTTATATATTAATTATATGAAATCTGTTGAGCTTTTAAAATCCTTGCTTGATGAGAAGTCTAAGCTTAATGATCTTGGTAAGCTCAAATATTTCATTGGTTTGGAAGTGACTCGGTCTTATGCTGGTATTTCTTTGTGTCAAAGAAAATATTATTTCGAGATTCTTCAAGATGCTGGTTTACTTGCTTCTAAACATGTTACCTTTCCTATGGAACAAAATATTAAGTTGAGTAAGGATGCAAGAGACTTGTTGCCTGACCCTACAGTTTATAGAAGACTTGTAGGTCGACTTCTTTACCTCACATTAACTCGGCCAGGCTTGTGTTATTCTGTTAATTGGCTTAGTTGATATATGGCTCAGCCTAGACAGCTCCATTTACATGTAGCCTACAGAATTCTACAATATATCAAATGCACTCCAGATCATGGTCTTTTCTTCACAGCTGCCAATTCATTATCTCTCAAAACTTTTACTGATTTTGATTTGGTTTCTTGTCTTGACAGTAGAAGATCTACAAGTAGTTTTTTATTTTTTATTTTTTTTACAAATAAACAAACCATTGTTTCTAGATCTTCTGCAGAAACTGAGTATAGATCTATGACTTGTACCACTTGTGATATTATTTTATTTTTCACTCTCTTATCTGATTTTGGTATTTTCCATACTCATAGTGCTCAACTTTTTTTGATAATCAAGCTGCCTTAAACATTGTTGTCAATCTAGTCTTCCATAAATTTTTTTTAAAAAAAAAAAAAAAAAAACCACACACACACACACATTGAGCTAGATTGTCACTTTATTCGAGAAAAAAAATTCAAGCTTGAGTTATCAAAACTTTTCAGTTGGCTTTTAATCATCAACTTGCTGATGTGTTAACCAAGCCTCTTGGTTTTCAGCAATTTTATCACTTAGTTTCCAAAATGGGAGTCGATTATATATACCCTCCATCTTGAAGAGGGGTATCATGAATTAAATTTATTCTTTTAAATTCTTTTTTATTATTTCTTGTATCACGTGTTAATCACATGTATTTTATTTCTCTATTTACTGATATAAATACTTACTTTAGTCACTATACATGAACGACTTTTATACAATAGAGGTATTTTTTCTCCAGAACCTTCTCTCGACTTTTGCTCTACTAGGGTTTCATCCCTTTTACTGTGCTAGGGTTTTGCTCTTTGTATTCTCCTAAGGTTTGCATTGTACAGAAACATGTTAAAGAAAAATGATTTGTACAAGCCTCAAATAGACAAGTTTCTTACAAGCCTTTATAAAAAGGTGGACTCCACCTTAAAAAAGTGGAAAAAAAAATTCATCAGTATGACTTACTTTTTTATAAAGGGCTTGTATGAGATTTATCTATTTGGAATTGATCCACATTGTCTAATACTCATAATTTGATAAGCCACGAACAAAATCCATAAACACGAGTAGCCACCCCTATTTACAACTCTTCTCTCATGGAATAGAAGAAAAAAAATTTATTTCTCCGTAAAAGAGAATAAGGGTAGAGATTTAATTACTAGACATTTTTCATGGAAGAGGACAAAACTTTTTCCTCTAAATAAGAAAGTGTGTATATGCATGGTTGAATGTGAGTTTCTTGAATATTTCAATAGAATATCCTATCAGAAATTGCTAAAAGAAGTGAACAATACCACGATAACCTAGTATATTCCCAAAATCTTGGCAATTTGTCCTAATCAACTGCCATGTTTGATTGGGAAGCACCAGACCACCACATACATTCATCAAGACCTAGGGCTTATATGGAATTATCATCGAGACAACGCATCTCATAGATTCACAATAAAGATAGGCATCATGAAGACTTACAACATTGTTAGATGAGATTTCTTATTGTTGGTACTAAGGGTACTTTAGGCAAGATAATTGTTTTTAAATTTTCTCAGATATTCTTATATATTTCATTCACAAATATCACCCAAACACAAAATACTTTCGACTTCAAATCTTTCATTTTTTTTTATCTAATTATTAGCTAACCATTATAACTTTTCCAAACTTCCAAATAAAACACAAAAAACAATAATACTTTTTCAAAATTCAAAATAAAAATTATATTAAATTTTTTAACTTTATAATATTTTTATTCAATTTTTTCTCTCTCATTTTTCAAAATTTAATAAAATATATTAACTCAAATCATTTTACTACTGTTCACAAATATAGTGATATATTCTAAGTATTCAGACGAACTCGATTCGTTATCGAATTGCCCCAATGTTATGGTATGATGGATAAGGGAATGTGCTACACATCTAGATTCTCTATCAACATAAATAATGAGCTGGGTAGATTTTTCAGGGATGATGGCAGGCTTCAGATAAGATGTTTAAGCAACATTGGAGGTGTAGCAAGGAGAAAATCTTGCACATACGTTTTTTGAAGGTAATAATTTCCTTCTCTTGTATAAAGGAAAACTATCTTGTGTTTTTCAGCAATATCATGAGCTTTGCTTTCAGTCTCAAGATGCTAATCCTCAGCACGTTGGGGGCATAAAATGAGGGCAAGCTCATCCTCTCGGTTAAAAGAGTGGATTGCAGAATTTTGGTGGAGAGAATAGGTCATGTTCGGTCAAGTTCATTTTTCAAAATTCTTTTAAAAATAAAAAAATCAATTCCAAACTAAGGTCTTGTTTATTTTCACAACTCCTCTCAATTCATCCCATTTATCTAATCATTACAATTTTTTCAAATTCTCACACAAAATAAAATAAACAATTCAATTTTTTCAAATTTCAAAACAAAAATATTATTAAAAAATATATTCTAACAATATTCTATTTAATTTTTAATTTTAATCTCAACTCATATATCCATATGCGAAAATAAACAAGGCGTAAATATCTTTAAAGTTCAAAAGAGATTAGTATTTCAATTTTCCCTCCATTCATTTGTCTAGATCTCAATGAAAAGTAAAAAAATACAAAAATTATCAATTAGTCTTTTTTAGAGATTAAGCATGAGAGAAATATTATTGTTCATCTTAAATTTTATTATTTCCAATCATACCAACTAATGCGTCGCATTTTAAGTGATTAATTTATGAATCATTTAAAATATACTACAAATTGACAAGTGTAATTGAGAATGATATCACATAGAACGGGAAATACTACATGAAAGCATTCTAATCAACCTAATAAGCTTGCATGATAGGGATTTATAGCGCTTTTTTAAAAGGTAATAGAAATAGGGATTTATGATGCGATTACTAGACAAATCAATTTTGACAAGGCATACCTGAAAATAATCAAAGTTTAGGCTATATTGTACTATCTCCTTGAACTGCCCCTTTCATACTCAACAGTGTTCTTTTTTCCCGCTCTCTCCCTGTCGACAGTGGGTTACTTGATTCAGTTACATATGATCTTAAACTGCAATCTTTGCCTAATCGAATGTAATATTTAAAGGCTCCTTCCCTCTATACTCTAAGAGCATTGGTAATGGCCTGTCAAGTCTAAAATTTGACTAAAAGCTGAGGCAAAATCATTAGAGAGGTTAATCCACATTAAACTATCCAAATAAAAGTCAAAATAATAATATAATATTAGATATTTTAATAAAAATATTTTTTTTATATCTTACAAATACATTTCATATATTAATTAATAATTTAATTTTTACTTGAAATTATTGTTTCCTCACTATTTTTTTCCTCAACCTAATTATCCAATTGTAGCCATTAGAAATATTTTTAGAGTAAAATATTATTTTAGAGATGAATAGTGGCTGAATAAATTTAGAGAAAGATTTACTGTAACTCATAAGTAGAGTTTTGACTACTCCAATGTAGATGCTACATTGGTTTTAATTCCTCTTCCCTACTTTTCTCCAAAATGCAGTACAGATCGGAGGCATATCAACACGGTGAGGTTGAAGAAAGTGCTGCAACTATAAAAATGCATGGTAGAGAAACAGGGAGAGAGCTCAGAAAGGAGCTTTTATTTGAAGCTAAAAATAGTCCATTTTCAATGATAGATCTATGACTAGAAATGGCACAATCGCATAATGTAGAGACGACTAAATGGTCAAGAAGATATGGCCCTTATCGAAAATATCCAAATTAAATTGTTATGTTGCAGTTGCGACACCAAATCCAAGTTAAATAGATCTGACACCTGGCTCAGAGGAGTAAGATAAAATCGCTCATTTTGAATATTAATAGACAGGTATCTAATCAAAAGTATGTTTCCGAGAGTAACTGACCATGCATTTACCTTGAAAATAAACTCTTCTTGCCAGAAATCACTTCCAGAACGCCAATGAGTCCAGCCAGGGACCAGGAACCTTGTTGATGCTGAACAATCATGCAGGTTGAGAAGGAAGAATTGTTCAAAGAGGTCCGTTTGTGATCTGCTAGATTTTTTTAACGGGTTCCTGCTTCATTACCATAAAGACTTCATCACCAAAAATGGTGCCTAACGTCCCTATTCCTAATGTGTTACGAAAACAAAGTCTAAGCCACTAATGGCATACATTTTTCAGGTTCACAGCAAAGTTCAACAGCAAGTCAAAGCTCGGTTCATGCCAAGTTTGAATTACGGCTAGCAGCAGCACAAGCTCATGAGGTTGAAACTTAAAAACCAACAAAGTGGGAGACTTTTCTCTAGTGCCGCAGTTTATTAGCTCTGCAACATCAAACCCGGTGGTCGGTACCATATAGTGAATCATTACATCTAAATGAGAGTTGTAGGTGCACAGAACTTCTCGTCTGTTGTCTTGTTATTTCTAAAGTTGCCTTATAAAATCCCCCTAGAAGGTCCTCCACTAAGGTTGCCACATAGGTCAACTCTAAGGTTGATGAATTACTACCAGGAAAAGCTCTAGCCATTGCCAGTCAACAATGGGAGCAAAATATTCTCTCGGCTCTCAAAATCATCTTCCAGGACCATGCAGATAAAGGGGCACAAGTTCGGGACTGCCCTTTCACCAAGAAGCACTAGATTTCTCAGTTCCACTGTAGGAATGGGACTGGAGCATAGATCCACAGCCGGGAGCAGTTCAAAGCCTGGATCCGGCTCAATATCCTCAAGGCAAGCCTCCTAACTCTCCCTCCACTGGTCAGTATGAAAATATGCTACTTTTATTGTATGTTGAAGCTGTTTACAAATATCGAACTCAATATGCTTTTCCAGCTCCTTGGCTGGGCTTGTCAAGAGTAATGGAGTCTACCACAACCTTCGAAGCAGAAGGTTGGAAATCTTCACCAGCTGGAGAATCAGTACTACTTCTGCATTTTCCTACTATACATTGTCAAGACGACACTAAAAATGATATATTTTGTAGCTTCACAGAGGAGTTCACCTGCAAGACATATACAAACTCAAATTGGACGTATACCCGTTACCAGAAGCTCAAGTTGCCCCCACAAGTCAGAGGAAATTGCCTATAGAAGATCTGGCTAGTGCATAGAAGAAGAAACTTCACAGCAGCAACAGATCTTCAACCAAGTGCCTCATCCGCATACAATATCTTTTTTTCCTTTTTTTTTTTTAATAAGTAAACGATTGCATTAAAAAGAATAGGCATAGCCAAGTATACAAGAGGTGACACCTATCTAGGAAGGAGAAATAAAAAAAAAAAAAAGAAAACCATGAAAATCAAGGCCGCTGAAATCAACAGCTTTGACCCATAAAAACAAGGTTCTAACAAAAAGTAATCTAAGCTCTTCCAATGAGCGCTCCTTGTCTTCAAACGTTCGGTCATTACGCTCCTGTCATCCGCACCACATAACATAGATAGGAACCATCTTCTACATAGTTGTGATTTGTGGAATACAACCTAGATTTGTCCATCTGGCTAGAAGCTCAACCACAGTGGTAGGCATAACCCAGGTTAGTTCTAATTGTCTGAATACATCTTCCCATAACATTCTAGCAACCTCACAATGTAGTAGAAGATGATCTACAAACTCTTCACTTTTTTTACACATACAGCACCAGTCCACTATAATCACACTGCATTTCCATAAATGATACATCGTCAAAATTTTACCCAGAGAAACTATCCAAGCAAAGAATGTAGCTTTGGGGGGCATCTTGTTTCTCCAGATCTTTCTCCATGGAAAGTGATTTTTATGCGATTGTGTGAGTGACTTATAGAAAGAACGAATCAAGACCTGCAGGTACCCACCACAACGTATCAGATCCTTGGAGGCCTGGTTTCATGGAGTACAAGAGTCTAAAGAGATCCTCAAAGCTGTCAGTCTTCCAATCTTGGGCCACCCTGGTAAAGCTCACATTCCATTGGGTTAGATCACCAGCTCTCCCCATGAGATGGGCCACTAAAGCTTCCTTCTCACATCTCCCCAAAAAGAACTGAGGGCTAGCAATAACAGACCAGTCAACACACAGAGGAATGCAGAAAATCAGGGAATCTAAGACAGGTTGAAACAGGCATACGATATATGACCATTGTAAATTGCAGATTCTTGCATTTCCAATTTTCACCTTAACCACCTTTGGGAGTTTTTTTCCTTTTTTTCTTATTAAAAAAACTTTTCTGGACATGTATTCATCCAGAACATCCCATCATTTACGCTATGGTGAGTTCTCAAGAAAATAGGCTATTGGTATTACATGCTTTGTTCATAAAAAAATGATGCATCATCCCTGATTTTGTCTCATATGAAAACCGTCAAATTCAACGAGTCTTGATGGCGCAATTTTTTAACGGCACATCAATAAGCGGAAAGCTAGAGTGGACAAACAGAGATAAGAAACCAGGATAAATATTCAGACACAAAAGGCAAAAGCTGAGATATATGGCAATGTGACATTAGGTTAAAGACTGAAGGAAGTTCAGGAAAAGGTAAATAGGAAGGTAAAAAGGATGTAAACAAAGACTGAAGGAGTTATCTTGAGGGATAGGGCATGGTAGAATACGTGGTCCTGGCAAGGGTGATTCAGAAGGATAAGAAACTGTAGGGTAAGATTAGGATAAATTCATCTCCAGAGACAGAAACAGTAAATCCATGAAGCGACATCATAAAGTTTTTGGCCCTTCTCACGAAAGGAGTTAGAGAGCAAAATGAAAATAAGAGAAAAAGAAAAAGAAAAAGAAAGAGGGAGTGGAACATACTGATGACAATCCAATTTCAACATGCAAAATAGATCATGTTTTGAAACTAAAAGGAAAAGAATAACTACATGTAATGCTTATTTATACATCATTATTCTTTAATTTGTTAAGCTACCTGATGTGGTTGCAATCATATCAATACTTGTAATGAGTACTAAAGTAAAGAATTACAGATGGCATCTTCTCCCAAAGTATTCTTCCATTAATTAGTAGTTACACTATTTGTGTTCTGCTCTAAATTTCATATGCTTGGGAAATTGCGATTCCATTATGTTAACCCAAATTGATGGATGATATGACAATACTGCTCAATAATAACAACAATAATACTTCCCTTTGTTTGGTTTTGGAATTTCTCTAACGAAGATCTACTTTTCTGTCCCCTTCTCGTGTCACTTACGATATCGTACAAGTCTAAACACCACTTCCTTGTTCCAAGATATCATAGCCTCCCGTTAATTTTTTAATCCTCTGACAATCTAGCTTGCTACGTTTCTCCTATCCCTCGTTCATAAAGTTCAGCACATCATTTTACATTCACTCCTTCATATTGCAGTTAACGAATTAAGTGGTATACTGTTTCAGTTAATTTTATCTAAGACATTTCAAAACCCCACTGTTCTTTTACCATCTAAGATCTATCCAAACCACACTATTTTTTAGTCACTCATTGAACAATGTACTTATTTTCTTTGTTTATTTAGACAGATAATAGGTGATAAACATGTATATACCATTTGAAATAGTTTGGAATTGAAACCTTGTATATGTCAAATTGAGCACTCTTCTAGCTATTTTACTTATATGGTACACCTTCTCCAGCATTGCTGTGTAACTGGCACTTTGTTTTGGCTGATTGGAAAATCAAATCCATCACAGAATCAATGATGGATAATATTTCTACAAGTTGCAGATAACAATGCAAGTGGGTGTCAGGTTATGCCTTGCGGGTCACAATATCAGACCGAAGACAACCAAAAGAAATACAGGCTAGTGATACTGCTGTCTTTATCTATTTCAATCTTAATACAAATGTATTCATAAATAGGAGTTACTAGTATACAAAATGGTGTGCATATAAGGAAGGAATCACCTGTAAAATTTTTCATCGAAAGTCGGGCTTCCCCATCTCTGGCGGAGTCTTGTCAGCTGATCCAATCATATTTTGGAGCTCCTTCACATGGGTAGTCATCCCTTTAACAGAATAAGCTTTAATCATGGTTCTATATGTAATCCTATCGGGCTTACATCCTTTCTGCTCCATCATGTCAAGAACTTCCTTCATCTCTGCAACGCATCCCATCCTCCCATAAGCATCCACCAAACAATTGAAAAACACGGTATCCAATGCTACATCTGAATTCTCTATAAAACGCAAAACACCACCAATCTTTTCAGGTTTACCAGCTTGCCCATAAGCCTTTACAAGCGAGCAAAGTGTAACACAACTTGGTTTGATCCTCTCTGACCGCATTAGCCTAAACAAATACTCCATCTGTTTCAAATCTCCGGCCTTCCCAAATGCATCTATCACCACATTGTAGGTAACAATCGTCCAAGAGTAATGGTATTTCTGCATGTATTCCATTACAGAACTCATTTTTCCATAATCTCCAGCTTTTCCATAGGAATCTAGGAGAATGTTGAATGTCTGAATGTTTGGTTGGACCCCAGCACTCTGAAACTTCTCATAACACTGCTCCATTGTTTCAATCTGCCCACTGCTGCCAAAGGCTCTGAGTGTGGAGTTCATTGTCCAAACATCAGGTTCAGAACCCCGTTCTTGGAGCATTTCCACAAGTATCGATTCCATTTCTGCAAACCTTTTAAGAAATAGAGATAATAAGTTACTGCTCTGAGATTGAAGTATAATATCATGCTTCATTTGGTTGCCAAGTATATAATATAAAAATAAAATGTACGGAAATGAAGCCAACACAATTCTCAAACTTGGTCAAGTGGAGAAGAGGGAGTGATGCCATGGGAAGTGAAAATGATGGAAGCAGCAGTTATAAAGGCAACAGCAGTTGTCTGAATGGAGTAGCAGTTTAGAGTAATAGTGGAAGAGATGGTTGCTGTCTGTCCACCTTTCTCTCCCCATATAAAGAAATGGCAAGTAATGAAAAAAGAAGATTTTAGTAAAATTTCCTATGTACTTCCCTCGTGCTCGTTTTCTTGATTTTCGTGATACACTTAAAAAATTGGTGTAACTATGTTCCCTTATTTTATTGGCAACCAGATGACACAAACAAATCATAAAAAGGTGAGGTGAGATTGGCAAGATACTTTCTAGCCTTCCCATAGGCATCGATTAAAGTATTATATGTGACCGTGTTTGGTGTGATTCCATGAGCCACCATGTCTGAAAGCAAGGCCTGCACTTTGTCAAAGGCAAAATCATGTAGGCATGATTTTATGAGGATTGAGTAAGTCTGCACATCAGGCTGACAATCAGGAGTATTCTTCATATGCTCGAGGAGGGAAAATGCGTTGTCAAAGAGACCACTCCTACTATATGCAGATAACAGAGCAGTATAGGATTCACGGCTTGCACTACAGCCTTCATCAATCATCGCTTGAAAGAGTTCATGAGCTTTTTCAGGTTGCTTACATTTTCCAAGCATCACAATTAACTTGATGTAGACTCCAGAGTTGGGCCTGTACCAGAGCTGCTCACGTAGTAATTCAAAAACCTGTAAATACAAAAGATACCTTAATCATGAAACAAAACCCTGGCATGACTAATTTAGTTTCTATTAAATAGAATTTGGATTGCATTACAGAAACCAAACCAGAATGTAAAAAAAAAATTAGAAACTATAATTAAATAACATACAATATGTTAAAACAAGGATGCTGATTTTTTTTTTTTTTTTTATAGTAAAAGATAGATAGTATATATATAAATGAAATAGGCATAGCCCTTGTACACAAGAAGTATACATAAGAACACCTAAATACATTCTAAAAACGATAAATTAAAGACAAGAAATCCTGAACATTGTCCCCATGCAATACAATAGTGGAAAATCAACACATTAAAGTGTGAAGAAAAAAATTCTTCAACTCGGCCATTGTGTGTTCCTTATCTTCAAAGCAACGCTCATTCCTTTCCGTCCAAATACACCACATAATGCACAAGGATGCTGATTCTATCAATCAAGTTTATCTTTTCTCCACTTTTCTTCCAATGTCTTTCTTTTTCTTTGGTAGTACCCATTCTTTGGTTTCCCCAATTGTATCATTTTACATTGCACCATTCAAGTGATTCAGTCCTTCTTCCCTTCTTCGGAAGTACCCACTGGGCTTCAAAGTTAGACATAACCATACAAACCTTTTTTTATATATAGGTAACAAGCATACAAAAAAATTAAAACCTGGAATCCGTCTACTAAATTCTAGATTTTCCTGATAATGCAAATATCCTAAACTTAAAAAAGCGTGGAATTAAGCTTAGGATCCAAAATTATTTATGGTTGGTTTGTAAATATCAACAAGAAATAAATATGTGTTCAAACTAAACAAAGCCCACTATCCGATATCCCAATACACCCCCTTAACCTACAATTTTCTTAGCAGCACAACTCCTCGACTAAACAAGAACACCAAAAGCCCATTTTTCATAAACAAAAAGCATATCCAACTCGATTCCAAGTCTACCATATAATCGTTAGGCTTTAGATTTCCACATATACATTCAATACTACAGGGAAACATTCTGACAGACCTTGAGAGCAGACTCCCAGCGCAAAGCAGTGATTCTCTCGTGAAGAGCTTCGAGCACAGTCCTGGGAAGCAGCCTCTTGGAATTGGTGGGGCCTCTCTTCTTCTCAATGAGGGCCTTGGTGGCCTCTCGCCGCAGTATCACGGAGATTGCTTTCTTCGACGCTATTTTACTGTTTACCTCCTCTTTCCTCTCCCTGGCTTCGCGCTTCTTTAGCTTCTGTGTGTCTCTTACTCTTATTTCACTTCTATCAGTCACTGTTAATGCATTTGGTTTCTCCGGGTTAGTATTAGAGGTAATGGAAGAAGAAGAAGGAGAGGAAGGAGAGGGGAGTTTGGGTTTGGGTCCGGGTATGGGTATGGGTTGTGATAGCGCAGGCACGGCTTTTGAAGTGGGTCCGCGATTGAACGACAGTGGGAATGGGTGGGTGGGATTGGAGAACGAGGCCATGGATTTTTTAGTCTGTGGAGCTGAGAGATTTTAGTGAAGCTTTGCACAAAACAACGGTTTTATATCTTTTCGGCATTTTTATTTCAATATATCCGGTCTAGCCGCTAACACCACACAGCTGATGTGGCTGACCGGGTTTGGGTAAATAGTCCAATGGCTTTGAGTTATTTCCTGCCCAACTCCCCTCCATCTACTCTTGTCTAATCCCTCACGAAAGAGGCGAACGACGCGAACACCAAGAATTTGGCCCCCCCATCTGCAAATCTGTCTCGCCACAAAAGCATCTCAAATGCTGCTTCCCCTCCATCTGTGAATAACGAATCTCTCACGAAAGAGGTGACATGAACATCACGAATCAAATCCCTAAATGATGCGAATTTGCCCCTCCATATGCGAATCCATCTCCACGTAAGAAGCATCTCAGACACTACTCTACGCGAATCTCCCCCTCCCTCCTTCTTCCCCCCCTCCATCTACGAATCCGTCGATTCTACTCCTTCATCTTTATCAATCTGCCTCGAAGAAACCCTAAGCGCAGTGCTGCATTCTACCAAAATAATTAGACTAGATTATGAATTTTTCCTTAGTTATGTGTTGCTTGAACTAAGATGATCTTATTTTTCTTTATGATGCAACTGCCAAGACTTTTAGCATCAGATAATATAGCCAAGAGATTCTGTAACATGAAATTGGTGACCCAAAGAAACTTTTGCTCTTGCAGGTGTACGTAGCAGATTTGACACAGTTATTTACTTGGGCATGTGCAAGATGTGATGCTTTGATCAAGGTATCTAGATTGGTATTATCCACTCCCTATGTTTAGGTGATTGCAAGAGTGGGTTTTAAGTTTTGTAAATGCTAGAAGATGGTGTTTTGCCATTTTTCCTACTAAAACAGCTAGACTGGTGCTTTTTTAAATGGAAATAGGAATATGAAGTCATAGAGTTAGTTGTTGACATTCAGCACTGCTTACAGGTAGATGATCTTAGCATGCTGGCATTTAAACTAGCATCTCTTTCCCGATCTTATCTTGTTATTTGTTTACTTGAGTTTTCTTTGGGCATTGATATTACTATGCCTAACCATTGTAGGGCTTTGTTGGAGTGGCAAAAGATCTTAATGCTATCGTAATTGTATTTAGAGGAACTCAGGAACACAGATAGATATTCTAATGGCTTATCTAGTGGTAATTTATGTTCAGTGATATTTTTCGGCCTTGACTGATGAATGGAATAGGAAAAAAGGTTTGTTCATGAGTTGTGATGGTTGGCTGACAGCCACACTGCATACTATTTCACCCCAAAAGCTAAGAGATGGAATTAATTAAAAAGAAAAGGAAAGAAAAAGAATAAAAAAACAAGAGTGTATTCCCATATGATTAAACAAAAATTTGCCACATGATTTGCACAAGCATGTCATCACACAAGCACAAGATTATAAAGAGATTTTTGTGTGCATGGTTTTGAATTTCACTTACCTACGCTGATAGTTATACGTGTTCATTGGATTTGTGAAAAATGAATGGATTGGTTTTTGGAAGGGTTACCCTAAAGTCCATAAAGTTGACCCATTGACTTGTTACCCCAAGCAAAGGTCCTAGGTTGATATACACAACTTCAAAATCACAAGACCTTGTTAGATGAAGTTGAAGATAACTTCAATTCTTTTTTTATCTTTCATTCCACAATGCCACTTTGTTCCTCCAAAATTTGCTCCCTCGAGAACTGTATGTTTGTCAATACCTCAAGTTATGACCTGCCTGAAAGAGTCCCCTTTCAACTCTCAAATTATCTATTGGCTGAGGTGCCTGGATGATCCTTAAAGCTATATCTATTCAAAAGCATTAGTTCTAAAAATTCAAAAAGAATGGTTTAAGATCATACTTCCTTAGATTTGGCATGTATTAGTACATCAAATATTCCACTTTTCAGTTAGCAGTAATATTATTTCTTTGATTGTCGAAATACAAATGTCACATAAAGGCAACAATGTGGGTGAGTTAACCCCCAAGAGCAGACTGACCCTTAATTGGATCAGACCTTATATGATCACATTTTTAGGGCTTAGGTCTATGGTAAATGAAACAAGTAGAATTGATACCCTATACATTCAGCATACATTTTAGGCATTTTTTGTATATATGAACTAGAAGAATGTGCAATATCTTAATCTTTAGGTGAAGCATAAACTCTGTACTATAGGGAATTGATAAGACTAATGCAATTGCATCTTTTGAAGTCCATAATTCAGCCATCAAATAGTTTGTCATACCAACTAGTTTGTGAGATCCATAGGCTTGACACTGCAGGCACATGGGTTGTAAGTTAGCCGCCAGCCAACCCCTCTGCCACTTTTGCCATTTGCAAAACAGAATTTGGAAAATAAGATTTGGAACACCAGATTTGAAGCATTACCCCACGAGTGTTGATTAAGCTTGGTTCAGAAAACTTGAGTCATGTTTTGATCTCCTTTTTTGTATGGAAATCATTTTTTGATGATGATGCATTTGAATACGCTCAATATTTCATTTAGATCACCTATGGCATCAAGTCAATCGTCATGTGTTGTTGATGAGTTTTAAATGGAAGCACCAACTCGTTGGTGTGGCTTGAAAGCCCTATTAAAGACCTCTCATACTAGCAAAAATCCTGGAAAGAAATTTTACACCTGCCCGAAAGTATAACACAGTATAACATATTTTTTATTATAATTTTGTATTACTTTTTAACTTGTCATATTTAACGTTTGTCAAATTAACAATTTGTATGCAGGGAGAAGCAATGTGTCAATTCTTTATATGGACAAATATACTCGCATTGGTAAAGGAGAAAATCTACACAAGAAAAAATGCAGCTCGAAAAAAAGAGGACGATTTATTGTTGCGCGAGAATGAAGTTCAAAAAACGAAAGATAAACTAGTGCAGAGAGAGAGAGTGTTCTTTCAAAGCAAGAGAAGAAAATTGGAAAGTAGCTCGTAGAGAATAGATGTGCACGAATATTATTATGTATTTATTGGGTGTTATCAATTGTAATAATTTTTGGTTGCCTTGGACTATAAATTTATTTTGAACAACATTGGATTAACTTATATTAATAGTACTATTTGGATTAATGTTAATCCCTGTGTTGGAAATCATGCACACACTTTTGTTCAACTAAATACACCATTTTCTATCTTAGAGTACGCAATTGAGAATCTTTGTTCAATGAAATTGCAAACTCTAGCAAATGGAGCTGTAACAATGGTCATAATATAATAAGTTCTAATCAGGGGAAGGAGCTGTAAATGGAGCTAAAACACAAATAACAGAATTTTCGTCCCTTAATTACAAAGGAGAATGACGTTAGTCAAATTACATCAAAATACTTCAAAAATTCATCAATATATAAAAAATACATCTATATATGAAAAATATATCATAGTCTCCCAAACTAAGAATAAAACATCATTGTCTCCCAAACATCAAAATACATCAATATGAAAAATACATCAAAATAAACAATCTCCCAAACTACATCATAGTCTTCTTAGAGCACCTATTCATTGCCCGGCAGTGTTGGTTGTGTGACAGTACTGCACTATGTTAGAACAACAAAATCATCCTTGCCGTACTGGGTATCTTAATAAATAATAAAAAAAAAACCGCCTTTAGAAAGTGCTTATGAATGCAGTGGGAAGCAATATAGAAAAAATGTATTACCTGAACACTTTCTTGAGCTTTTGATACCTCACAATTCTATGATGTATCATCAAATATTTTTCTGTGTGTCTAAATAAATTTTATTTACAAAAATACACGTCCGTTAAAAGGAAATATGCATGCAATGGGAAGCAACGCACGTAATTAATACAAGTAAGAATTTATTACATGTTTCTTCTTTCGCTTGGCTGCTGTCTTCTCCACAGGCGGAACCTTCCTTTTCGTTGGCGGCCTCTCTTTCCATCGGACAACATGTGGGCTTAATATCTTCTTATCCTTATCCATGACCACAGTCTCTGTTACTTTGGTTGAATCGGACTCAAGTGTTAATTCTTTAAATTCAATCTCAAACTCATCCAAGTGGCGAATGAATACAGTAACATGGGCATCACTGGATGATACACAGATTGTTAATTTCACACATCGTTTCACCACAAAGTCATACCTCTGTGAGTCTACATTTTGTCTCAAGTCATCTAGCTACTTTTTACCATTGTGTATCTCCTCTTTAAGTCCTTCCTCCATCGATCCAAGATTCACTTCTCCAGTAACGTATGGGTCTTATTCATCTGACAAACGTTCAATGCATGCCTACAGACAATCCCTTTTATCTTAAACAACATGTGCATTTCACATCAACCTCCTCATCATTAAAGTAAACAGTGTACTTGATGCTCTTGACATGGTCATCCTTAGTGGTAATTTTATCCCAAACATCATAGGTTGAAATGCAACCTTCCTTGCTGATAAGTATACAGTTACATAAAATCATTCCCCATAACTCTCTTTAGACCTCTTTAAATTTTGCATTCGTACACACGGCTTGAAACTGCTTTTCAATGTGAAATGTGGATGACCATGGGAGGGTTTGGTTGGAGGAATTGAAATCAGTTGTCGTCTCGACCTCCACCTTCTTCCTCAGTGCATTATCAAATTGATCGACAATTTCTTTCACCGTCGTACCTGAATGCACAAACTCATCGAAGAAAGCATTCATGCTTTCAGAATGTTGTATTGTGCTCATGCCAACCCAAAATACTCCCTTAAGGTAAACCGGTACCCAGAATGACCTCTCGTTGTATAACCCTTGTAGCCATGCATTTTCACCTAGCTCATACTTCTGAATAAGTTGCCCCCACTTCTCCTCAAATTCAGCACATGTCTATGAATCATATAGGGCACTCTGGATGGCAACCTTCAACCCCCCATTGAAGGCAGCGCGAGATCCCAATTTCTCTGGCAGTTTTTCCATTATATGCCATAGACAATATATATGGCAAATGTGTGGGAATACCAACACAATAGCACTCTTCATTACTCGGTCTTAGTCTGTTATGATCACTTTTAGAGCACGACCATCCATGCACTCCAACCATGCTCAAAACAACCACACAAAAGTACTTGTGTCCTCGCTTTAAATTAGGCGAGCCCCTAACAGTATAGACTGCCCATGATAGTTTACACCAACAAATAGAGTAAACGGCATACCATATCTATTTGTTAGGTATATCGTATCGAAAGTGATAATATTTCTGAAATACTCATACATTGCTTTACTATGCGCGTCACCCCAACACATTTCTCAGCCTCAACTCCTTATCCACATCAATCACATAAAAAAAACCATCATTTTGCAACCTCATCATCTTGAAGTACTCAGTCAGAGCTTCGCCACCATCTTTACCTAGCCTTAATTGTCTAGCTTTATCAATAAAATCTCGGTAGTCTTTTCCTTGAAACTGCAAATTCTCGAACCCACCCACATCAACAAATGCTCTGAAATTCTTGTTCATTCGAATACTTACTCTATCGTTCAAATCAAGCATCTTTTGACTGTATTCGTCTAAACACTTGTGCAATCTAAAAAATCTAGACTTTTGTAGGTTGACAGTACTATGATTATGTGCAATCTCAACAGTAGTCACCACCCAAGTGCCCTCCACCAAGTGAGCATTTATCTTTGCCTTACATTTCGTTTTAATAGTTGGGTTTGGCCTCTAGATATTACTATGGTTAGATTGTTACTTACTGCCTCTCGCACACCCAATCATCAAAGACTTCACCCTCCCATTAGCCTCTCTCTTCGTCCTTTGTGTTATAACACCAAAATCTTGTTGCTTGGCATATCGCATGTAATAGGTCATAAGCTTAATATCAGTGGAAAACTCCATACCAAGTTTGGGCTCCTCCTCAACTCGGTCATTACCAGAATTTTTTTCATTTATCTCCTCGACTTCTGTTTCTACGTCATTACCAACATTATTTTTACTTTCAGATATAAATGGAGCAGTCTCCACAGTTTTTGCATTACTTGCAGTCTTTTCACAGCTTCTGAACTCCTCTTCGGTACTCGATAGAGAGCATGGTAGGGGTTCAGGTACAGTGTTAGAACGGGTAACAACGCACTTATAAAAAAAATCATCAATGAATCTATCTGATTCGTTTGTTGAACATGGCCCGACTCCTCTGCATTAGTAAATGGAGGTAGAAGAACGTTGCTGGAAACGGTGGCATTGATGGGGGCTGCAATCAAGCACGATGTTAGAATGGGTAATAATGCACCCATCCAAAAAAATAAAAAGTTAGAAAGGAATGTACCTGGATCATTTGTTGAACACAGCCCGAACCCTTCGCATTAGTCGACAGAAGGTAGATGAACATTGTTGAAAAATGTGGCATTAGTGGGGCTGCAATCAGGCATAGTGTTAGAATGGGTAACAATGCACCCATCCAAAAAAATAAAAAGTTAGAAATGAATGTACCTGGATCGTTTGTTGAACATGACTTGACTCCTTCACATTAGTCGACGGAGAGTAGATGAACATTGTTAGAAATGGTGGCATTGATGGAGGCTGCAATCATGCACAGTGTTAGAACGGCTAACAACACACCCATCCAGAAAAAGAAAAAAGTTAGAAAGGAATGTACCTAGATCGTTTGTTGAACACAACCCAAACCCTCCGCATTAGTCAATGGAGGGTAGATGAACGTTGTTAGAAAATGTGGCATTGGTAGGGGCTACAATTAGGCACAATGTTAGAACGGGTAACAATGCACGCATAAAAAAAAAAAGATCATCAATGAATCTACCTGATTCGTTTGTTGAACATGGCCTGACTCCTCCGTATTAGTCGACTTATGATAGATGAACGTTGTTAGAAATGGTGCCATTGGTTGGGCTGCAATCACGCATGGTGTTAAAACGGGTAACAGCGCACCCATCCAAAAAAATAAAATAAAATGTTATAAAGGAATGTACCTAAGTCATTTGTTGAAGACGACCCGAACCCTCAGCATTAGTCAACGGAGGGTAGATGAACGTTGTTGGATAATGTGGCATTGGTGGAGGCTGCAATCAGGCAAGGTGTTAGAACGAGTAACAATGTACTTAAGGGAAAAAATTGAAAGTTTAAAATGGAATGTACCTGGCTACTCCATGCATATGTATATGAATTCGGATATGCATTTGGATGCATCATAAATGACGAGTAGTAAGCATTGCCTAGATAGAGAGAGACCTACAATACACAAATAAAAATACATTAACTAGTTGGAATAGTAAGACCTTCACATTATGAAGGACCAATGTATCGTACTTGAGTCGGTGGAATTAGTGTAGAAGGCCTAGGTGACCTTTTATCTTCCTCTTTGTCCATCACTCTATTACAAGAAAAAAACATTAGTCCAACATTAGTGTTGATTTACAACTTTGCAATGAATTTCATTTCATTCTTCTTTTTTAACAAAGTAGTTGTAGTTGAGAGCAAGAATATTGTGTGACACATCAACTAATTCCCAATGAATACAATCAGTTCCTTATAACTAGTTCACAATTTCCCAAAAATTAGATTCAACCACTATATAAAACCGACTCAGCCTAATACAGAGATTCAATCCATCAAAAACACTTCTCACTTCAACTGGAGTGATGATGTCCTGTCCATAAAGAGATGCAAATCCTGCCAAAAGTTTTTTAAAAAAGTCCCTAAAAGTAACTCCAAACCAGCAAGTATTACATCAAAAACTTTCTGTATATTTTTCAGGACAAGTATGATATATTGCCAGTTATTTTGCACTAAAACAAGCCACATAGAGATGTGCAATGTCCAATACCAACTGACATCAGGTTCTCTAAGATATAAGACTAAGAAACATCTCAAAAATCCAACCAAAGTGCATATTAAATAACACATCGGAATCGAGTTTTGGCAGACAACAGTAAAATGGACCTCACGAAAATGGGTGACCTCGCAGGAATAGCACAACGCAGATGATAGACGACACGACAGACGGCATAGGGACGACGGACAAATGCCACCGCAAACACCTAATAATCGTCAAAATGGGTAACCAAAAAGAAAAAAAACATTTGGGATAGAGAGAGATGACGCAACACTTTACCAAAGAATGGGTAAACAAATGCCACCACGAATACCGTGATGATGGCAGAAGGACAATGGCAGAAGAGTAGCAGGAACGAGCGAGAGAGGCGACGCTGAAGTTGGAGGGAGAAAAATTTGAATGGACTGATTTGGGAAAAAAGTCGAAAAGTTTGTCTGTGAGTAAAATGGGCGTGTTTTCCTGTAGAATAAATAAATAAATAAATAAAATCCACATAAGTAGTGTGTGGTGTTGGTTATTGTAGTGGCTTAAGTATAGAAGAACTCTTTTTATTTAAGCCATGTTTGGCAACAAACATAATTTTTCATAGATTCTCGGATAGGAAAGGTTAAACATATATAGATATTTATCAGGGGTAGTAGCCTTTGACAGTCAGCCTGCCATCCCCCTAGGTCGGCCCTGCCGGGCAAATTCGAGCTACAGGACATTCGCTTGCATGTTAAAACTTGTGATCATCTCAATTCATCTCATCTCTCAATCCAAATAGGGCCTTACTAAAAAAAAAATACATGCAGGGACGAGGCCCCAGCCTGCCCAAGATATACCTTGTTCGACCTACATATGATATATATATATATATATAATAGATTTGAAACGAAAAAAATGATGTTGTTTTAGGTATCTCAAAATGATACCTAAAACGGTGTCATTTCAAGACATAAGTCTAATTATAAAAAGGTAAATTTTTTGTCCCACCTCTCATTTCTATCCTTCCCTCTTCCCAGGCGCCATCCCCTCTTCTCTCCTACTCTTTTCTCCCATTCCCCTCTTCTTTCAATGGCCAACATCCTCTCTTCTCTCTCCTTTCTCTTCTCATCTATCTTCCATTCTTCTTCTCCTCTGCCTCTATGCTGGCTGAGGACTTCTCTCCATTGTCATGGGCCATAATTGGCATTAGAACTCCATAGGCTAGGTGTGTGTGGCTGGCAGATGCGACTGTGGGTGACACTGTGACAAGTTTACAAGTTTAATGACCCACAGCCGCAACCATGGTGACCATGGGCCATACAAATATGCCCATAGATCTCTAAAGATTTGTGCACGGATCTATATGACCCATGACTGCAGTCGTAGCCTATGGATTTGTGCATTTATTGAATTTATTTTGTATTTTTTAGGTTTGTTTGTTTGTTTGGTTATTTGTTAAATTTGTTAAATTTTTTTATCTGTAAGTTTTGGATTCAGAGATGAGAAGAGATGGTTTTATATGAAAAATGAAAGTTGAAAAAAATCTTATTTTTTAATATTATTATTATTTTAGGATTTGAAAATGTTTAATTGTTTATTATATTTCGTATAAGAATTTGGAAAAGTTGTAATGATGAGATGATATGAGATGAGACACTTTCCGTTCTGAATCCAAACGGGGCCTTATTGATTTTTGTTTGGATTTATATGATCTGTAATGGTTTCTCTAATTTTTTTTAGAATTTCTGTAAGATTTTTATTTTGTAAGATTTGTATTTTGGTCCTCTGGAATTCGTAATGTAGTGTTGGACAGGATGGCGGACGGATTGGGGGGCCAATTCGCCCCCCGACATCTGGATGGGGGCACCTGCCCATAGGGGGCGCTATCGGGGTTATGGGCCCCAAAATCATGGACACTCTGTCTTAGAGTGCGGATAGTACCCCTAATATTTATGATAATAATTTTATTTGAATGCCTTTACACCACATACTATTCACGTGACATAATTTACTTATAAGATAAATATTAAAATCTGAATTTTACAAATCAAATTATGCTATGTGGATGATATATGGTATAAAATAGGCCTATGCAAGAAGCTCGATGGGCTGATCATCCCGCTCAACCCGATTGGGCCCACCCGACAAAAGTTGGGTTCATCGGATCCAATCCATTTACGGGTTTAATACACCTAATGTCCGTCGAAAGACTTAGAAACTGATTTTCACACTCTCAAAACTCAAAACACAGGTTTGAACCAAGCTCTTCTCCTCAAACCTGGCCTAGCCACCCCGCCGTTCATCATTGTCATTCATCGTTGTAGTTTGTCGTCGTCGTCGTTCACCATTGATGTTCCTTGTTGCCATTCCTAGTCACAATCTTCTCCATCTGCCCAGATCTGCTTTGTGCTCTAAAGCTTTTGGCTGCTTCCTTCCAGATCTGCACAGTGAGCTCACGGTGATACTTCTCCAGATCTAATTTGTTGGGTATGACCAGAAAAGAAATGATCTGTAAAAGGGTCTGTCTGTTGTGTTGCCTTATTCAAAAATTTTCTTATCACCACAACAAAAGGACAATAGTGAATTTGTGTTTCTGTTCAAGCAAAGAGGGATTATGTTGAGGAAAAACTTCTCCTCAAACCTTCTGATATGGATATCTCCTTTAAGGTCTCAAACACTGATACGAGGTTCCACCCAAAGCCTTTGCTTCCTCCCGAGGTGAAGGTTGTCGATGATCTCAAAAAAATTAAATAGATCTCAAAGAAACGACGATCAATGGTAATGATCTGCGGTTGGCCATGACCACCCTCGGCTTCGAGGACTACGTGAAGACCCTCAAGGTGTACCTGCAGAGGGAGGGTGGGTTTGGGAGGGGTGGAGTCAGAGGAAGAGGAAGTGGAAGTGGAAGTGGAAGTGGAAAAGGAGGGACAGACGATGTGGGAAATGCGGAGTTTGCAGAGGAGCAAGAGTGGGGCATGGGTCTGCAAATGAAATTATGAGGGTGAAGCAATGAAGGATATGATTGAAAGCAAAAAAGAACAGGTTCGACCTGATACGGGATTTATGGGTCAGGTCGAGTCGAGTTGATACTGACTTTCCTGTGGGTCGGGTCGGGTCGGGTCAAATTTGATCGAATCGGGTCGTTCTGCAAGCCTAGTATAAAGGATTTTAAATAGTACAATTGGTCCATGTGACAACGTATATAGATCATGCGCCAATGAGGTAGGATAAGATGGAATAAACCTAAACAACTTGGAGTCAGGGATGTGGTTTCTAATGGCAATAATATGTATCCACACGTGAAGGGGAGGCACGTGTGGTACTAGCGCCATTTATTTGGTAGCACTTCCACAGTTACTTGAAGATAACGGGTTAGTGAGCACAGTAGCCTAGCGTGTGCTGCGATTAATGGGCGAAGGGTGATTGATCAAACATGAATTGATATAGTGAAAAAAAAAAAAAAAAAAGAGGATATCAAAAACATCGGACTCCAAATCCACTCTGCCTCTAAGTTTCTGACTTTGTAAAATGAAGCAGATGTCGGAATCGAATTTCAACATGCAAATATTTTTTGCTCTCATTTCAAACCTCTAAACACTATCGCAAAATTGTGATATTCTTGAGGGAAAATGAATGCATAATCAATGCTGAAGATGATTGGAAATTGTGACATTGTACTATTGTATACGCTACAAAATCAAATAACATTGTCTAATTTATATATTTTTTCTTTATTTTTTTATACTTTTGTTTTTATTCTTGTCTACGATTCATAATTGGCACTGGTCAATGCTCTTAAATTGCCAGTCTTAAGGGGTGTCTTGCAAATTGTCAACAATGTTTTTATAGATCTTTCTTATATATCATTAAATTAGAATTTGGTCTCATTTAAAATTTTATGGTAACTAAAGTTTTTTTTCTTGTTTTATTTGACGAAATTAAATTAGAATACAATATCACATTAGATTAAGAGCATTGATATCACATTAAATTATAAAGTTTGTAATTATCTGGGCGAAACATTTTCAATAAAAAAATCCATGTTGACTGTATAGTGGGCTATGCAATATGCAATTGTGCTACTTGAAAATTTTTAAACATATGGTGCTACCATGAGTGTAAAAAGGTCCTCAATTCGTAGGTTCCTTTTGCATTTTATATCCTACCCTCCGCTCACTTTAAGTCACTTTCTTATTGTTTCTCCCCTGACACCTTGCTTATCCTTGCTTTATGTCACTTCTATTTTCCTCTTCTGACATTACTTTCTCATGCCTCCTAACACTTCCATGCCTTAGTCTCTTCTTATCCCCTCTCTTTCTCTCATATTTTGTCTTCTATTGAATCCCCTCTATCCCCTCTCTTTCTCTCATATTTTGTCTTCTATTGAATCCCCTCCCTATTGGCTGGGTCTAGAAAATTCCATGGGTCAGGGAAAAATTCCCTCATAGTTATCCTGCTAATTTCTATCAGATGTGTCCAATGAGAATTTTTTAGCCTGTTTTCCATTAGCCTCGCCTCATTCTACTGGGTTGTCGGTTTTTCCCACTGGTCGAGCCTTCATGTCGATCTTTAGGTGGGGTTCTACCCCGCCGAGCCTTCATGTCGTCACTTTGTCATTTCAATTTCTTTTAATCTTCTTTTCCTTAACTACTTCCTTTAACCACACTTCAATTCCATTTCCTATTTCCTTAGCCGGCTTTCTATCCTGCTCCTATTTCCTTTAGCTCCATTCCTTTCGCGCTTATTTCCTTAGCCGCATTCCTTTCCATTTCTTATTTCCTTAGTCGGCTTACTATTCCGCTTCTATTTCCTTTATTGCTTTTTCCTTTCACTCTTATTTTCTTAGTCGTCTTTTTCTTACGCTCCTATTTCCTTATTCACATTTTTCTTTCGCTTCTATTTCCTTAATCGCTTTTTCCTTTCGCTCATATTTCTTTAGTTGCTTTTTTCTTTTGCTCTTATTTCCTTAATCGCTTTTTCCTTTCACTCCTATTTCCTCAGTCGCCTTTTCCTTTCGCTGCTATTTCCTTAATTGCCTTTTTCTTTCACTCATATTTCCTTAGTTGCCTTACCTCGCCAAGCCTTTTTTCTTATCTTTTTCTTTCCTTTCATTTTGTCCTGTCGCTTTTCCTTAACTTTTCTTTTCGTTTGCCCCTTCCCTTTCTTTTCTTTTGCTTAGTCCCACTGCTTTTCCTTAGATTTTCTTTTCATTTGCACATTCATGCATTACAAGAGTGTTAGTTTCTGTTGGTGAAGATTCCTTATAGGGAGATTTTGTTGTGGAGATACTGCTGATGGATATTTTGTTGATGGAGATTTTGCTGATAAATAGTTTGTTGATAGAGATTCTGATGACAAAAATTTTGTTGATGGAGATTCCGCTAATAAATATTTTGTTAATGGAGATTCTGCTGATAAATATTTTATTGATGGAGATTCCATTGGTGGAGACTTTGTCTTCCGGTGGCCAATGGTCGACCCGCACTCGTCTGTGAGAGGGGTAAGGCAACATTTCCCTTTCACCTCACGGGGAGGTAAGTTGTTGATGAAGATTTTGCTAATGTAGATTCCGTCGGTAGAGATTTTGTCCTCGGGTGGCTAAGGACCGACCCGTACTCCTCCACAAGAGGGATAAGACATCCTTTTAGGCCTACCTTTTCCTTTCACCTCGCAGAGAGGTAAGTTGTTAATGAAGTTTTCGTTTATTGGAGTTGACTTTGCCGATGAAAACTAGTCGATTTTCACACCATAGAAAATAAATGCGTTAGTAAAATAGAATTCACACAAGTTTTTAAGGAGACAAATCGAAGTGTTTAGCTGCTACGACTGATTTTCTGTCCGTTGTTGTTTATTTTTCCTTCTTCCTCTTCTTTCTTCTTCTTTTTTTTTTTTTTTTTGGTTGTTGCTTGTCTGTTGCTTGACCGAAGTTGCCCGTAGTTGTTTTGTCGTTTCTTCTATTCCTTGCTCCTTCTTTTTATTTCCGCTTCCATTTTTTCATTTCTTTCTTTTTTCCTATTCTTCCTTGCTCCTGCCTTTTTTTTTTTTTTGGCGATCTGCATAGATGAGGTTAGTTCGAGTAGATGAAAAGCATGCAGTTGATGAGTTGATGGTGACAAGTGTCTTGGTCATTCTTGGTGATGAGTTCCTGATGAGTTCTTGGTGACAAGTGTCTTGGTCGTGCTTGGTGATGAGTTCCTAATGCAAATGGCTGAGGAGTGGAGAAGAGTGGTTGCCGAGGAGTCCATGCTCGTGGGGAGTCTATGGCCAAGGAGAGTCTGTTAAGGCCGTGGAAGGGAGTGGTTCTGGCCAAGGAGCTAAGGCCGTGGAGCATTTTGGCTGCAATTTATGGCCAACAAATGGAGGCCATGGAGCTTTATCAGTAAAGTGCAATTTTGCCTGCCCTTTGGTGGCCATGTGGAGGAAGCCGCTTTGCATATGGCCGATGAGAAGAGGACCTCGGCTGCTGGAGGACCTTGGCTATTTTGCCCATGGCTACAGTGCATGGCCGTGGAGAGGAGGTCGCATGGTGAGTCTACCCGTGAGCTGGCCGACATGTAGTGGCCGATGAGTGGGGGCCTCTAGCCGTGGGCGAGCGGGAACAAAGAGCAACAGTCTGCCTTGAGTTCGTTGTGACTCCAAGCCGTGCATGGCCGCGGGACGGCATTCGTCTGCCAAGGTGGCTGGAGATTAGTCCATCGGGGATAGACGACACTGGCAGTGAGGTCCCCTAGTCGCGCCGCTGCAGGACAGGACTGCTACCCTTTGTGCGAGTTGAAGTGCGCATGGGAGTGCACCGCTCACGGAATCCCGTCGGTAGAGTCCGACGGTTCTACCATCAGAAGCGGTCTGTGGTTCGTGCGGAGGCCACCGGTGAATGGTCTGGGCTCGTGGCTATATGCCGCAAGCTCTTAGTGCACGTCGTCGTGCACCCAACGTGGTACGTGCATGGCACTGTTCATGCCATGCATGACCATGTCCATGGTGCACAGTACACACTTGGTCCCTGCCTGCGAGCTGTCGGTGTACCTCGACCTTTCTTTACTTATAAAGCATGCTCAAAATTGAGTATTTGCAGTTCAAGTGGCTAGGGAGTTTGGATTCCTGGCCCTATACACTGCGTGTCTGGAAAGTGCTTAAGTGCACTGCATTTAATTGCTTGGCCGAGGAAAAGTTTACTCGCCCTTTTTCTACAACAATATTTTTTATAAAAATAAAAGTCGAAAGGTTGAGAAACTTATCTAAGAGAGTTTCATCTACTCCTTCAGAGATAATTGGTTGAGAATTATTATCTGGAAAAGTTTCATCTGCTCATTTGGAGATTATTTAGCGCACCAAAAAAACATCATTTTTTCCCTTCCGGTATATAAAAAAAAATCTCGATCCCACAGATGACACTAACTGTTAAAGTCAAAAAATGCGCACAATCCAAAAAGGCAGAGAGATCAATTTTCGAGACGTGTTGAGAGATGTTGGGCCTCAATCGGTGCTGTATGGACACCATGGCAGTGGTCTAGTGTGACTGTATGATGTCGGTTCATACATTTATGGTGATGAACAGTATTTAAATGCAAAAAATAAATAAAGATGAATATACAGATTTACATGGTTCAGCAAGAGGCCTACGTCTACTGAGGTTTGGGATGGGAGATTCCACTATAATAAACTTGTTTACAATCTCTAGTAGACGCTCATTTCGCATTGTACAATGGAAGGTGCAAAGCTATTTTCTGGAGAAGAAGTTATCTCTGGAGCTCTCTAGATGAAAAAAGAAGTCCCAAAGTTTGAAAAAGTCGAAGTCCTCCCAGAAAGAGAGTGTAAAAAGGTCTCCAATCCGTAAGTTCCTCTTGCCTGTTATCTCCTACCCTCCACTTGCTTTAAGTCACTTTCCTAATGTTTCTCTCTTGACACATTGTTTTTCCTTGGTTTATGTTACTTTTCCCATTTTCCTCTTCTGACCTTGCTTTCTCATGCCTCCAAACATTTCCATACCTTAATCTTTTCTTGTCCCATCTCATTCTCTTATCTTTTTTCTATTGAATCCCCTCCTCATTGGTTGGGCCTAGGAAATTCCATGGGCCGGGAAAAAATCCCCTCACAGTCATATTTAAGTATCTCACAATAGAACCATTAACTACTCTATGATATACACGAGTGCATACACTAGCATTAAGTATATGTAAGATTTATCAATAATTTATCATGATATAAAAATTAACAATTACTCTAATATATATGCAAGTAAATATGCTGCTGTTGAATATTTGTATATGGTAAGATGTATGATATGAAGTATGCCCTATATCAATTGTTATAATTTCAAGCCTCTAATTATAGTACATGTGAGACGCCCCCAGCTCTCGCTTGGGATTGAACGGTGGCAGAAACGTCGAGACATGTAATTCAAGGCTACATATCATTCGTACATGATAAATAAGATGCAATTCACTTATAAATATAGCAGTATGCAGCAATTTGCAACGGATAATTCTTTTAACTGCATAAGGACAGTGGCAATATAATAATCATGGCACCGAATGTAAAATCCCAAAAGCTTAAAACTTTTATAATTGTTCTTTCTAAAATAGATAATTGTTTTAAACAACTCCCAAAACAAGGGACCATCAAAATATTGTATTCACAAAAATCATAATTCATGTCCTTTTACTACTATTACTACTTCCATGGTCCCCTTCTTCTTTTCTTTCTTAAAGGTACTTCTTTAATCCGTCTTCTTTCTCTTTTCCAAAAAGCGATTATCTCTATTCCTTAGCCTCTTCGTCTCTTCTATAAGCTGTAATGTCTCGAAAATGAGTCGGTTGACATTCTCTATCCTATCCAAAAGAGAGGGCTCCAATGAGCTCTCATTGGTCTTGGTGCCCAGTGATTAAGGGTACCTTGATCCTCTTGTGTTCTGTCATCTAAACCTATCACAAATTTTATCATTCCCCACCGGGAATGGTAGTGGAAACTACCACAGTGAGATTTCAAGAAATCTCAGCATGTAAACAGTCAACATACAGTAGATATCACATGCAAATACGAATAAACCACAAATAATTGCAATCCATAGATAAATACATGGACATAAACTCTGACATATGCGACATAGAATTTTCATAAAAAAATATTTTCATCTTTTAGACTTCTTATCACATAGTCATATTATTTGAGTTTGGCTACTTGATCTTGTCATAAGATATCATACCATTTTTATCATTTCATAATATTTTCATATTGTGATCATATCACATCGTAACATATCCTGGCATATCATAGCATATCATGACATATCATAACACGGAGCTCAAATGCCTTGTTCATTTCATGATTCACATGGATGGATGCATCACGGCTCCCTTAATTACCGTGTGTTTCTTGCTAGTTTCCACATCAACCAATGATCTACTTGATTGAGGTGACTACGTCATAACATCATCTTATTCTTTTATGGCAGTTCACTTACTTCACCTTCACCGTTTGGCACCCACTAGCTTTAGATGCAACCTAGCTCCGGTATCCTTTCCTTAAGAAACCATTTAAGGCTCGTCGACTATACTTCGTCGACCCAAGGGTCTCCAGTCGATTTTAAACACTCCAGAGTGGTAGGGAGTTCCACTAGGGCATTTTCCCGTCCTAGTATTTGGAGTCATGATAAAACATACTTTGACTCTTTTCTTTCTGAAAACATAGACTTCAATGCATGAGACATGAACACATGATGTTAGACTTTACCATACTCATGCTACATATAAAACCTGAAACATGTATGGTCCAATTCTCAATGTGCATCTTATAATATGGCTTGAAAACATTAGAACATGCAATCATATGATGAATATATGTAAACATAGTTGAATCACACGTATCCAAACCCAAAAAAGATTTAGATTCCCTTGATATGGTCTTGGCCGAAACATACAAGTCCTCCAAACATGGACTTTCATTATCACAACACATATTCTCATACTCCTACACATTCATATATCAAATTAAGCATGCATGGCACATATACATGTCAAAACCGAAACCCTAATCATGGCATATTCAAAATACACTTCAACAAACCATCATGGAAACATAGCATCACATTCCTCTACCAAAACCTAACATATAACAATATAACAAGATTCAAGTAATGATAAACAAACAAGAGTTTACAAAATATATACAAGTGCTATCAAAAGTAAGTTGGAAGTTTTCTTAAAAAAAAAAATTGAAGTATAAAATAACAAAATCTGAAAAGTACATGCAATACATATTAGAGAACAACTAGAGAAATCCTAGTCTCGAAATAAGAGTGAATGTGTGTGTGTCTAGGGTTTTCGAAAAATGATTTCCCATGAAAAATGTTAGAGCCCAAAACTCTTAGAGAGAAGAAACCCTAGTCTTTCTTCTAAGTAATGGTCGTGGCCTTCAATCCCTCTTCACTTCGTGTTCAAGAGCTTGAAACAAAAGAATATTTTCGGGTTCTTCCTTCTCTTAAAGAAAAATCCTAGTTTCTAAAGTGAAAGTGTACATGTGGGAAACCCTAAAATTAAAACTTGTGGATGTTGTTTTCCCTCTTGGCCGTGTGTGTATGTGCAAGAAATGATGAAATGGTTCTTATCTCCTTGAGTTCTTCCTCTAGCTGAAAAATTGTAGAAGTATTCTTGGTGGTTTTCAAAATGGTGAAGAGAATGGTGGCGTTTGGTTGGTGAGAAAGTGTGAGAAAATATAAGAATTTAGAGAGAAAATAGTGGTGGCCGAGAATCCTTAGAAACAAGATTGAGAACTTGAGCAAAAGACCTTGCCTATTTTCGGCAATGTCCTTTTATAGAGCCTACATCATAGTTTTAAATTTCGTACCGTACCGGCCGGTACGGCCGAAATTTTTCGTTTCGGCCGTCCGGCCGGTACAGGTACTATATTTGTTCCGTACCGGCCAAAATACCGGCCGGTACCTGAATTTCGGCCTGTACCGGCCTATATTTCGGCCGGTACCGGCCGATATTTCGGCCTATGTTTTTTTTTTTTTTCATTTTTTCAAACTACAAGTTTATTTTTTAACCCCCAATTCAGACTAGATTATTTATAATTTATATATATATGTATTTATATATAATTTATTTATATATAGACTATTATTTTGGAATATAATTTTTATATATATTTATATATATAATTTATTCATATATCGACTATTCCGAAATATTATCCCGAAACGCTATCCCGAAACGGTACCGGTACCGAAATATTTCGTTCCAGTGCCTTGACCGGTACGACGTCCGGTACGGTATTCAAAACATTGGCCTACATCCCTTCTTGAAATGCCAAATTAGGGGTGGGCTCCGACTCCGACGGAGTCGGAGATGTTATTTCCGACCTCCGACTCCGACTCAAGTCGGAGGCCGATTTTCCCTCTGACTCCAACTCCGAAGGTAGTCGGAGTCCGATTCCGATCAGAAGTCGGAGCTCCGAACTCCGATCGGAACTCCGAACAGAGGTCGGAGCCCCGAACTCCGATCGGAACTCCGAACGGAGGTCGGAGCTTCGACTCCGAACATAATTTCCGAACTCCTCACAAAATTTTGTTTTTTTTCTTATTATTATTTAAATTTTATTGTTCAATTTCGTTTCAGATAGTGAGCAACATATATATATTTTTTTTAAAGTGAAACGATCTACAAATATTTGGTTTATTCAAGAGTTTTCAATAATTTAAATATTCGTTCTGATTTTGTTACTGAATTTTGATTATATCTTTAATTTGTTTTATATCCGCCTGAAATTTAGCATTAAAAGTGCTCATGACTCATGAGTTGAAAATTACATAAATTTAAAATTTTATAAAAAAGAATGATGGTACGAATTTCTATAATTCGATTAATTTCAGTTGGATAATAAATTCTAAATGTTTGAGAGAGGATGAATAAGTACTAATAGAAATTATAGAATAAAGAGTAATTATCTCACGTCTTTGCTCGGGATATGACTACATAAATATAACTATATAAATAGTTTAAAAAGTAAATAACATGTATGATGTAGCCATAAGTTATAACAGTCTCATTATTAACGTAATAACAATATGACTATAATTTGAAATATAACTACAATTCGATTAAACACGGATTTCAGTCAAATAATTTTTGTTCCATTGGTCATGCCTGAAATGAAGATAGAAAGTAGCAATCAATAGATGAAAAAAAATTGATAATAAAAAATTGAATACGGTAAAAGAATAATTTGATTCTTACCAAGAAAGGAGGTTCTCCCAACTCCATCCCAACTCTCAAGTAGCGTCCGTTCCAGACTCTCAATCATCGGTAATTATGTTAGGGTTCACAATTAGATCTATAAAATCATAAAAATTAGAAGTTAGAAACATTAAAAATAATTAAATCATCATTTAAAAGCATATAAACTTACCCGATTCAAGCCTATAGCTCTCGGCATCAATGCCAACGGTATCTAGTCCAAGAGGCGTTTCACTTATCCAATTCTGTGTGCAAACGAGGGCCTCCACGATTGACGGTGACAATGAACTCTGATAAGCATCCAACACGCGACCTCCAGTGCTAAATGCCGACTCTGAGGCAACTGTAGTGACAGGAATGGCTAGCACATCTCGGGCCACACGGGAAAGGACTGGATACTTGGTGGAATTAACTTTCCACCAAGTTAATAACTGAAATACATTACTAGGTGCCTCGACAGCTTCCATAAAATATCGTTCAACCTTAGATATACAATGCATAATATTCCTTGTTGACATGAGTTGATGATACTGCTGTATAATACGATTGCCTCTAACCCCTACAGATGGGTCAGTATCACCTGAGGAAACTGTCAATCATGTCGGCCTCGAATGTGAGGAGCTACCAACTGCGGATGAAGGCTGAGCACTAGTACTGTAGTGATGATATAAGTCATCAACATCACTTTTTAGCAATTTAATAAACTCTGCAGCCTTCACTGCCCCGAGGACGGAATTTACCCAAAATTCTAGAACGACCAACTTAACTCGGGGGTCAAGGATCACAGCTACAAATAACAATCTATTTATCTTCTCAATATTCCCCCAATATTTATCATATTTGATCTTCATCCTCGTAGCCATAGCAGATAACAATCCAGCAGAGTCAGTACAACTATTTTCCAACTGGAAGTGAAGCTCCGAGAGCTCGTTGAAAAATGAGTTTGCAGTCGTATATTTGGATCCAGATAGCCGCATGGTTATCTCATAAAAAGTTCTTAAAAATTCAACAAAATAACTTACACTGGTCCAATCATGTGCGTCCGGCGCACCGAGCCCCTATCCTGCTGGCTCCAACAAAGCATACCTCAGGCCCCCATCCTCGACCTCCATCGGCTCGAATGTTTTTTGGTACTTCTGTGCCACATCCAACATCATGTATGTAGAATTCCATCGAGTCAGAACGTCCAAGCACAGCATACTAGAACATTCAATCTTCAGATCTTCTACTATTGCCTTAAACTTGGCAAGCCTTTGAGAGGAACCCCTCACATATCGTACAATGTTGCGGACTCGGGTTATGGAATCATGAACCTCTTTTAATCCCTCAACAACTATGAGGTTAATGATATGAGCACAACATCGAACGTGAATAAACTCGTGGGCCCGAATGACATCATCTCTCACCGTCGTGTTCCACTTAAACCAATCAATTGCTGTTTCATTTGCACTGGCATTGTCAACTGTAATACACAGCACTTTTCGAATTCCCCAATCCATTAAACAATCATCCATCTTCGCCCCAATTGATGCACCTTTATGATCCACAATTTCTTTAAAACCAATAATTTTTTTATGCAAAATCCACTCACTGTCAATGTAGTGTGCTGTGATACACATGTAGCAGACGTTCTGTATGGAAGTCCATGTGTCAGTCGTAAAAGACACTATCTGGCCAGTGGTAATAAACATCTTCCTCATCTCTTCCTTGTCCTTCGCATGCCTCTTCATACAATCTCGCATCACTGTATACCGTGATGGAATGGGAAATCGTGGCTCAACAAAATTTAGAAACTTTCGAAAGCCTCTTTTCTCGACTGTGGTAAATGGCATCTCATCAGTAATTATCATCTCTGCAAGCATGTCCCTCAACATCTTCTCACTGTATTGAGGGATGACCAATTTCTTAGTCTGTGTACCATCAGTGGCTGTAGAAGTTTGGTAACTGAGGTTGGTCTGATCAGTGGCTTGCAATCCCTTCGCTATCTTATATCGTTGACAACCATTTAGATGTGCTATTAACACACTGGTACCTTGCTTCTTCGAATGGCATCCACAAAGTGATCCACAGTAATGGCATCTTGCTACTGGGTTCGCAATTTCACCAGGAATTTTGGTGAAATGCTCCCATGTCCACGACCTCTTTTTAGAAGGTCGTGGTGGTTGATCTTGCTCAATGGGCATCTCCTCCTCTTCGTTGAACATATCCTCATCCTCTATATCAACTGGAAGTGGGAGTCGACTACTCGCACAAAATGTAGCTGCTCTAGATGTAGCTGCTCTAGATGTAGCTGCCCTAGATGTGGCTCTAGGGGTGGAAGTACCCACCGGTGTAGGAGTTGTAGCATTGGCATCCGCCACATTCCTTTGTGGACGATCATCTCCACTATGTCTAGGATCCATATCACAATCAATGAAGCTGAAAAAATTAAATTAGAAGCAAAAAATTAGTTTAAAAATAAACTAGGTTATTGTATTATACAATAGGACATGTATTATTGTATCATAATATATTATTGTATCGATGTATTATTACATCGAGGTTCGGTTGACTTGCGCTCGACTCAGCGGAACCCATCCAGAGAGGTTGGCTCGACGTGCGCTCGACATTCGCTCGAGCGGAACCCATCCAGAGAGGTCCGCTCGACGTGCGCTCGACGTGGCGCTCGAGCAGAATCCATCCAGAGAGGTTCGCTCGAAATGCGCTCGACATGGCGCTCGAGCAGAATCCATCCAGAGAGGTTCGCTCGACGTGCGCTCGACATGGTGCTCGAGCAGAATCCATCCAGAGAGGTTCGCTCGAAATGCGTTCGACGTGGCGCTCGAGCAGAACCCATCCAGAGAGGTTCGCTCGACTTGCGCTCGACGTGGCGCTCGAGCCAATGTTCAATACAACGTGCGCTCGACTTGCGCTCGACACCTCGCTCGAGCGCAAGTCTGCAATACAATGTAAAATTCAGAGTTTTGAGCGCCGTGTTGGGACTATATTGAATATTCAATACAACCAATTCACAAGAATCACAACTACTGGCTCCAATTCATGAGAGACGTGCTTGAATTAAATTTAGGGCTCATAAATTTAGGGCTCACCGTAGGTGGAAGCTGAATAGAGGAGCAACGAGGAACGGCGGCACGGAGGAGCAACGACGAACGGCGGCACGCTGGCACTAGGACGGAAGACGCGAGAGAGAAGGGATGGTTCAGTCACTGGGACGGGAGACGCGAGAGAGAAGGGAGAAGGAAGAAGAAGAAGAACTGGAGAAGGAAGAAGAAGGGGGGGAAGGGGAACGTATGAGCCTCATGAGGCTTCCTTAGGAAGACATATGAAACGACGCCGTTCCATATTAAGTGGAACGGTGTCGTTCAATAATTTTTTTTTAAACCCAGTTGTAAAACGACGTCATTTTACAGCTGGGTTTAAAAAAAAATTCGGAGTCGGAGTCGGAGCTACATGGAGCTCCGACTCCGACTCCGCTTCCGAATCACTAGTCGGAGTAGTTCCGAATTCCGACTCCGAATTCCGACAACTCCGACTCCGTCGGAGTCGGCGTCGGAGCGGAGGTCGGACGGAGTCGGAATTCTCGGAATTTTGCACACCCCTATGCCAAATGCTTGTGCATGGATGCCACTTGGTATCTTAAATAAAGGGTCTCTTTCTCTTCCCTAGGATGACTTTGGAAAACCAAAAGCCTTCTTCACATGTGGTGTGTGGCCTCCACCAATCGAAACCCTCTCTTGCCTCACCTTCCCCTTATACCCTTACTTACTTGTCTAAGTTCAATGTACTTAGTGGCAAAATGGTCAAAATACATAACTCAATCATCCTTGAAACTCTACCTTATGTGCATGGTTGCCATGTGGCAAGTGAGTGTGTGCGTCCCTTGTGTTGTTCGAAACCCTAGCTTTTCCTTAGGTGATCCTTGGCCTTCCCAAGGTGATTCTTGGCCTTCCCAATGCCTTAGTCGTCGCCCCCTCTCTCCTCTCTTACTCTTACAACATTCTTCTAGAATGTATCTTTTTATCTTCCTAAGTAAGATCTTCTTGGAACTCCAAATATCTCTTTCCCCGTGCTTGACAAGTGTTAATTTCAGAAAATTAGTCCTTGCATGTGGGCCTATAAGCTCTAATCCCAATGACTTTATCTTCCACTCACACCTTCTAAAACCTCCTGCATGTAGGACCAGTGTTGTGAATACCGTACCGTACCGGCCTGTATTTCGGCCTTTAATTTTTTTTTTTCATTTTTTCAAATTACAAGCTCATTTTTTGACCTCCAATTCAGACTAGACTATTTATAATATATATATATATGTATTTATATATAATTTATTCATATATCGACTATCCCGAAACGGTACACGAAACAATATCGATATCGAAATATTTCGTTCCAATG
The DNA here is from genome assembly GCF_004785595.1 of Juglans microcarpa x Juglans regia. Classification (NCBI taxonomy): domain Eukaryota; kingdom Viridiplantae; phylum Streptophyta; class Magnoliopsida; order Fagales; family Juglandaceae; genus Juglans; species Juglans microcarpa x Juglans regia. The sequence continues at coordinate 10,177,106 of NC_054597.1, read as the reverse complement.
CCTTGACCGGTGCGGTATCCAGTACATTATTCAAAACATTGTGTAGGACAAGTGTCACACTTGCCATTTCCCTAGGTTCCTTTCTAGAAAAGATCAAATGGCTCTTCTTGTGCCATGTGGTGCCTACACCTATCTTTAGAAAATACTTTGGGCTTCCAAACCCTAATGCTAACCTTGTTGGCCGAAATCCACATGAGCCTTATTGGGTTTTTTCTTCTCCTATCTCTTATGGGCCTTCTAAATTTAGAACTCTTAAGATCCAAAAATAAAATATACCTTAAGGCTCTTCTCTAACACTTAACATCTTCCAATAATTAAAATAATCATTCGAATAAAATAGGAATGGGGACTTGGCAAAATCTGAGTTCTCACAATATGCATGTAGAAAATAATAGTATACCTTTAATATAAATTATATAGCATACATCTAATATTAATCTAGGAGTACACAGAGGATTACTATATACACAGTATAAATTAGTAATAGTACATGACTAATATTTAATAGTTATGACCCCTAGATATGTATTAGTACATATGCTAACTAGTATTTAGTAGTGATATATACATACATGTGTGATACTATAAATAAATTATGACACAATTATTAACACTTCTACTATTATAGTATTGAACATAAGTTATAGACTTTAATATAATTATAGGCTATATATATATATATATATATGATTATTATATCAAATAATTGTATAGAGTTAATATATATCTTAAGAGTTCGAAGTAAGAGGCGGAGTTAGTCAGAAAAATTCTCCGCCTCTTACTCCAATCAGATCTAGCATGAAAAATCCAACTTCGACAGTGCAGAGTTGGATGTGGAGCCTGTGGGTTGGATTTTTGCACACTCTTAAGAGCACTATCATTGGATTAGCTAAAACTAAAGTACATTTTTTTATAAATATAAGATGAATTTAACTTTTAGCTATTTTATTCGCATAAATCTCCACATTAGAATAGCTATTTTTTCATTATATGACGATAAAATAATATAAAATGAATTTGGCGTTGACTATTTATATCAAATCTCCACCTTGAATTATCTATTTATTAATTATATAGTAATGAGTAATTAATAATTTCAAAAATATTTTAATTTTTTAATTATGAATTTATTTTATTTTATCATATTTTAGTATTCATAATATTATATATTAATTAGTAATCATATTCTAATTATATTTTTTCAATTGTCATTTAAGAAGTGACTGCAGTTAAATTCCAGTTATTTGAAATTTAATTATTCCAATGTGATGATATTTTATGGTTTAATAGCCAAATCTTCTATGGATTTAATTTTTAATTAAGTCAATGAGAGTTCTTTTAAGAGGGACAAACTCCTCCCTTCCCTTCAGTGCAGAGGGGTTGGTTGGGAAGTTTATTTCCAAATTAATTGCAAAATTAATATATATCTTTTCACATTTTTATAAATTGAGGCTTAAGTTTTTGGCTTTTGTGAAATTGATCCAAATTAATTAAAAAAAAATCCCAATTAGGTACTTGCATAAATCTCTCATTACAAACTAACAAAATGATTAACACGTGGCATACTAACACCACATGTCAGTCATTGATTGTCATGCCATTCAATCAAAAGTTGATACGCGGTAATCTCCCGTTAACATTTTAGATTGACGGATATATGTAATTGTGATTTTTTTTTAATTCAAATATCCATTTTACAATTAACCTTTGTTTAGAAAGAAGTTAGAGAGAAAAATTAAAGAGATAGCAATAAATTAGGAATATATTAATTCATTTAATTGTATATTATTCTCTCATTTCATTTTCATAAGCCAATGTTAATACTATTATTAAACTATACTAAAAAATGATTGGAGTTTAATTTTTGTAAAGTTATAATAAATTTCACTATAAGCGATATGGCTAATACACTAACTCGTATATATAGCAAAACTCTTTTTAAAAAGAAAATAAAAGAAAAGAAATGCAGCCTGAAAATTTCGAAGGCTTATCTTTTAACTTGTACGAAAACTTTGCTTCCCCATCTAACTTGGCAGTGGATTGCATTTCTAATAAGGGAGATCAGCTCTCCCTAATTAGTGATGGCACGCCATGCATGCGTGCCTGAAGGCTGAAGGTTGGCCAAGGAGTTTGGTCCCGGATAAGAGATCACATCTACCTAGCTAGTTTTGGTGCTTTCGTAGCTCTCAAGAGCGTTCCAATGGCTAATATAAAATATATTTTTCTTTAAAATATAAAAAAAAAGTTGATCAAAAGATCATTTGGATAGATTTTATATTTTGATCTTTATTTTACATTTTGCTCTAATAATCTTCTAGATGTAGAGAATACTGTTCACAACTTTAAAATATTTTTAATTTTTTTTCTCTCCTTTACAAATTTATTGGTAGTTAGAAAAAATATTTGAAATAAATAAAAAATATTAAAAAATAAATATTTAAATGATATAGAGAAAAAATAGATAAATTAATATATGACTTATTATAAAATTAATATGTAAAATGAAAAAAATAAATTTTGATAATGTATTTCGAACGATATGATAAAGGAACTGAGTGGATAGTGACTCTCTAAACTGTCTTTTCAATATCACTTGCCTAAGGCACATCGCAAGGAGATAAGGCACTATTCATGTCACTTGCCTTGCCTCGTGATTTCAATTATTCAAGCGTACGTGCATGACCAATTCAACTGAGACTCTCTACACACCTTCATATACAAGTCATGACTATTGCAGACTGAGTAGGTTCTAGAGCGATCATGCATGGAGATGGAGTGGTCCTTGCTGCCCATAATTATTCATGAAGAAAACTAATTAAAGTAACAAAAAAAAAAAAGACTTAAATATTCTAAAAAAAAAAAAAGAAATAAAAGGTTAATAGTGATCCATAAAGTGCTTGAAATAATAATGTTGATGCATGTGAGAAAGGAACGAATTAAAAATAAATAAATAAATAAATCAAATATGCCTCTTTGACTTATCCTAACAAACCAATACCAATAATTAGATCCTTTCATCCCGCCAGAAAGGGTCCAAAATCCATCATCCTTAATAATAATTTTGAACACTAATTTATTAGGAGAAACTAGTGCCTCGGATAGAAACCTTAGCTTTGAACTGGTGGCAAGTGGGAACTACCAAATAAGCCCACAACTTTATGAGCTTTTATATAAACTTCCCATCTCCAACCTTTCTTTGATTCAACCATCCAATCTTATAAAAGTTAATGTATTTTTTGTAAGAATAATTATTCTCATTTGTTATTATTCACTACTCTACATCTCACATCCTATAAAAACAAAACTATCAAGTGTGAAATTTGAAAATGAATAATAGTAAATGTATAACAAAACTCTTTATGTAATTACTTATCTATTTTAGGAGCACCTTTATGAGTTAGGTTTGATTCTCTAAGATGTAATATTTAAAAAAAAAAAAAAAACATGTTTATTTTAATGTGAGGATAGTAAAATGTCCATGATTTACTATTGTTAATATAATCTCAAGATGGTTGCTGTAGATTTGATTCCTATAGTTAGTTAAAGTATTGCATCCATTTGTTCGAAAATTTTGGGGAAAAAAAAAAAAAAAACAATGGATTTGGGTTTTAATGATGAGTCGCGGGCCCACATGGGAGTTATTTAGTGCCAACTGCCAAAGTTTGTTGTTGGTGAACCATGGGACCTCCTAACGTTATGGTCCTTTTCCTTTTTTTTTTGGTCTCTTTCTCTTATTTTATGACACCTATAATGGAGTATCATTTAGGAGCATTCTCATTATATTGGTAATATGTATTTTAAAATTTTAGTTAATATTACATAAATTTATATTTATCTATTTTATTTAAATTCAATCTTTATATTAAATTATCTATTCAATTTTTATATAATAATAAAATATTATTAATTTAATAATTTATTTTTATCACATTTTATAATTCTACCAATTAAATGTAAATAATAATTATATTCTAATTAAATTAATATTAAAAAAAGTATTGAAACTAGTATTTTAATGTTTGATAAAGCAACTATAGTTAATTATATTTGGTGAAGCACTGTAGTTGAAATTCAAATTATTTTAGAGATGCCCAATCCAATATAAATTTTTTTTTTGGCACAAATTATCTAAATTTTAGCTATCCTCTAACTTTGGCCAAGCCAATAAAAATACTTTGAAAATGAAAAAATAATTTGTATAATTATAAGAAATTATGTCTAGCCTACATTTTATTTCAGGTAAAAGGAAATCATTTTTTAATAATAGATTTTATTTATTTTTCAATAAAAACATATTTAAGAAAAACATAAATTTTAGGAAATAAACTTGTAATTTGTTAAAATACTTATTACCTTAATTTATTTTTAAGTGGCAAGGAAAAATGTGTAAATAATAAGATGAACTATCGGTTTTTTGGATAGAAATAATCTTGGGAGAAGCTACCGTTTGGGAGCAGTCATTTTGCACACTTTATATGGCATCATCCCAGTCATCTATTTGGAAAGAAGAAGTTAATAGATTGTAATGTGTGCATTGTATACACTACTACAAGTAATGCTATATAGTACTACTCATTAAATATTTGATAATATCTAAAAAAATCAACTCATATAACTGTATAATAAAATGCTATTTCAGTTTATTTAATGTGTTTATTCTCCAAAATTAAAAGAGACGTTAATATGGGTATTTGTAATTGAAAGGTTTTTTTGTTTTTATTTTTTTCTATTTTTTCACTGGGTATTTAAGGAGAGTCTCTGAAATCAAAGTGTTCGTGCCGCAAACAAAGGGAAGTAGGGTCCACATATTTTTTAACCATTAGACTCGTTCCTCTGATTATTTTTCTCTGGATTCTCGCGTCTTTCTAATTCTATTCCCCTCCTAACGCAAAAGACAAAGAACATCATAAATACAGAAGAATAATAAATAAATATATAAAAAAGGAGGAAGATTTGAGAGAGAGAGAGGAAATTCTATGTAATATAAGAAGAGAAAATCTCCGAAACACTAACACATTTATGGTTTACATTTTGGTGAGTATTTGAGTTTCTTATCCGTTATTATTTTCCTCTCCATTTTCTTTAATTTGTTTGTTTGTTTGTTTTTTTTCCCTTCCATGATTGTCTTGTCTGCAAAAATAGTGGTTCTTGTCTTTCATTGTGATGTCAACCTCTATGCCCATTTGATTATTGTATTTTTTCTTTTATTTTTTGGAGTTAATAGAATGTATAATAATTGAAGACTGCGCCAAACATCAGATCTGGTCCTCTCTTTGCAGTGTGCTTTCAAAAAACAGCCATCACTGAACCTAAAGGCATCCAATGCCTTAATTCTCTCAATCTCTCTCTCTTTCTCTGTGATTCTCTCCCGACTGCTTTTGATACTCTTGACAAAGTAAGAAAGAAGAAGAAAATTCAGTCGGATCCTCGGATTCCTTCACAGAGAATGTGCATTTCCTTCCCGGAGGAGGAGAGGGGGCAGTCGTTTTAATTTTGTTCTCATTTGTTCTTCTCTGGTCAATTACTTTCGTTTGGCATTGTCCCCAAAACAAATCCGAAGGTTCCCATATTCTAGTTTTTCCCGATAAAGTCCTCGTTTTCTCGGGATTCCACCAAGCTGACCGATTTCTAATAATATTATTATGATTAGTATTTCTCACATTCGTTGAGTTTTTTTTCTCTCTGTGATTTCTGTTATTATGGAAGGAGGAGGAAGGCGAAGGCTTACGCTGTGGGATCAGATGTCGGCGGTGGACGGCGGCGTACGGGAGGTGCCGGCCGGTTTGACTCTGAACGATGTATTGGGCACGATGGAGAAGCAAGCCGCGCTGGCTTCCCCAGCTCCCCTAGCTCGATCTCAAAGCGCCCCGGGGATACAGCCTCAGCTCAGTAACCTGACCCTCATGGACGTGATCCGAGAGGAGGACCCGAACGCCAGGTCGTCTTTCGAGGGCCTCCTTGGTGACCACCCCAACAGGGACAAGAAGTATTGGAAAAACTTCAAACACAAGCTCTCTCTCAAGCGTGCCGGGGCCAACTGGACCTCTTCTATTCGTATCCCGGCCTCGGATATTCCTATCCGGAATGCTAACGCGATTGGCAATAGTCGGTCGTCACGGCAGATTTCGTTTTCTAGAATCAACTCGGTCCGTTACCCGCACTCGGCCGAGTCGACTCAGTCGGATGACAGTTCTACTTATTCCGATGCGGACCGAGACCACTCCTCCTCATCGTCGGCTCCGGGTATCAGGCCGCAGATCTCTCGCCTGTGCTCTACTCGCTTACACCAGTCGGAGTCAACTCATCCCGGCGACCCAGACTCTTCCGACGCACCTCCTCTTTCGCAGCTTCAGAGTTTCGGACGTCAGATGTCGCGCCATAATTCGACGCGCCACCTTGTGAATCTGCGCCAGAACTCGATGTACAACAGCGACGTCGCCGATGTTGCAGCCACAGTAGACGGAGACGAAGAAGGCAATGATGATACTGACGAAACCTTGCAGCAGGCTCCAACGCGCCGCCTCGCAGTGGTATTGGCAGAGGAGAGAGCTCTGTCGGCCAGAGAAGCGGTGGCAGCGCAGGAAGCGGCGGAAGCGGCGGCAGCAGCCGAGAGAACACAGCCGGAGACTGAATCGTTGGGTTCACCGGCGGCGGAGCCCCAGGTGAGGATGTCACTGATGGACTTGATGGACTATAACATGGCGGACGAGGAAGAAGAGGAGGAGCCGGAGGAGGAAGAGGAGGAGGAGGAAGTGGAGGTGGAGGAAGAGGAGTCGGAGTCGGGGGAAGGAGGAGTAGAGCATAAATGTTGCGTGTGCATGGTAAGGCATAAAGGTGCGGCTTTTATACCTTGCGGACACACATTTTGCAGGCTGTGTTCAAGGGAGCTTATGGTGGGTAGGGGTAACTGCCCTCTCTGCAACCGCTTCATCACGGAAATTCTTGACATTTTCTAGTCCCATTTTTTATCTTTTTATTTATTTTTTAATAATCATAATCCACAATTTGAGAAATATATTTTTTGGTCGGATTAGAAATGAGTCGTCACATTTTGATTGGTCCGCAAGTGAAGTGGGAAATTGCGAGGTTCTTTGTTGTTGATTTGTGGTTTGAAATTTAGTGGCCACTGGCTTCCTCCAGTTTCTATGTTTGTTATTATTATCTTTAGTTAATTCAAGAGTGTATATTATTATTATTATTATTATTATTATTGTTCTCTTAGAGTTTTTTTTTCTTCTTTTTTCAAATGTTTTTCACGATTTTTCTAGGGCCAATGATTCATTCAGTAATATAATTATGATATTGTTGGAATTTATTTGTATTTTTATTGGTCCGATTACAAAAGGATAGTGAATGAAATATTTAGTCTAAAAAAAATTTATAAATTAATATAATTTGATACGATGAATTTGGATTTTTTTTTCTTTTTACTCTTTTTTAATATGTTTTTGTTTTTGAATAATGGCATTTTGGCAATTTGGGTCTTTTTCATTATAGAGGCCTTCCTCTTATAAAGGGGGAGCTGACACCACTTTCACTATTTCCGATGGAAAGAAGTGCTTTATCCATCGTGACAGACCGAAACAGAAAGAATAAGGCCGTTATCTATCTAATCTTATAATTATAATTTTTTAAAATTTTTATATAAAATATAACAAATAATTTATTTTTTTTTAATTTTAAAATAATAATTATATTAAAAAATAATATTTTAATAATATTTTATTCAACTCATATAAAATTATTTCATCTCATCTCACCATCTAAATCAGAAATAAGAAACAAACCAAATGGAGCAAAGAAAAACAAAAGGCTGCAAAAGCAAAGCCATATGCAATTTGTGAAACATGGGAAGAATTTGTGAATCTGCTATAGCCGAGCACAGGGGCCGTCCAATCCGGTCCGGTTCTAGAGAAGTCACGAATAAAAAAATTTAGTCTTATCATTTTTGTTAATAAAGACAGTTAGCTATTGATCTGATCGGTTGATTCATCTGATTCGATTCATAAATTTTTTTTCTATTTTTTTACAAAAAAAAAAAATCAATACAAAAAATTAATTAAATTAGTAAAATTAAAATTAAGTAATTTTTTTAACATATTATATATAGTTAATGAATATTAAATAATTTAATTATATATATGGTCAATGGTGATCTATTGGATGAAAATTATATAATTAATTTATACAACTATTATATAAAATGATATTATATATATATATAATAATTAAATATATATATATACACACACATTTGGCCAGTCTTGATTCCATCCTGTCCAAAAAAATCACATCCAAAGTTTGACCAATAAGACTATCAGTTCAAACCGGTCCGGTCAGTTTTTCTAATCTGGACCAATAGTCTAATACCCCTAGCTGAGCATGATTAATTGAATTCCTAGCCGTGTCTTGCCTTCAGAATGATAACAAAGGAGAGAAACAGAAAATTGCAGAGAAATCAACCTTAATCCCTCAACATTCCACTTCCCCTTTTTCTCCTATGTAAGTACATTGACCATTTGCACACGTATATATTGGCTTACTTAAAAGATAAGTAGACAACGATGACATAAGCATTTAAGTACAGCTATGCCCAGTAATAAGCATCTTTCAAGTGTAATTTTTACTTGTATAAGGGGAAGAAACCTATCAACAATGACAAGATGCCACCCCGTCCTATACTTTTTATCCATCTGTATATCCATAATTTTCTTCACTCATTCATAATCTATACAAAGGGCTGCAACATCAGAAGCCAGTTGCACTGTTCTCATCGCCGGAGTGAGTTTTCAAGCAATGTACTTAACCGGCTGCGAAGTGCGAACCAACTGGTATTTATCTGCTGATCAACAGGGCACAAATCAGGTTGCCTTACTATGTAGATTTGATCCCCAACTTGACTGTAAGAATCCTGATTTCGGTACCATGTCCACAAGGCCCAGGTTTCATTCTTCACCTGCAACTCGAGTATACAAACCTGTGGTCAGATCAGATTGTACACTTCTTGGAGGTGACTTTGAGGTCTGTTCGTTGGAGCTCATATGCACCCAAAGTCAAACTGAGAAAGTGTGACTCAGAATAGATAAACAATTTTGGAACAGATACTCTTCTAGCTAAAATAGACCAATTAAAAATGTGAGCAATAATTAGTCCTAAGTCTTAAAACTTGATATTTTTATTACTTTATCAACTATTAGTTTTTTTTTTCTTTTTTTTTTATTGGCACCGGATGCCCAGGAACAGCGTCCCGACTAATCCCGGGAGTGCACAGGCCCTTAACAGGGAGTTTCCCGCAAGTGCACCTCGGGTAATTCAAGAGAAAAATCCCCCAGTCCGATGGTCCCTAGAGATTGTTTGCATCCAAGGAGATTTGAACCTTAGACCTGGGAGGAGCATACCCCCAAACCCAAGGCCTTTACCACTTGAGCCAACCCCTAAGGGTTAATCAACTCTTAGTTTTGTTCCTTCAATGCAAAATTCTAACATAAAACTACTTCTAAGGAATGGATATTAGATAAATCACTATTCTCTATCTTAGATGTTACTAATAATTGTTCAAACATTAGAGGTGCATATGTCAGATGTGCCATAAAGAATTATTAGTAATGAAATCTTATCCTAAGAATTTGACATCTTAAATCGATATTATCTTTTGTGTAAAGCAGTCACTTATCAAACTTCCAATGTAGATACCAGACAGAATGGGTTCTGTGATGGTACATTCTGTTATAGAAGTTCAGGTTCCAAACATTTGATGGTTGTGAAGCTTGCTAATAAGGAGAGAAACACTACCTCTAGAATACCATGGCCAAAGCTACTTTCTCTTAATGCACTGTATTCGGGTTGCCGGTCCCAACAGAACTTACCCGCTGCTGGGCCAGATGTGAAATTTGTAGCACAAAATCCACCCATGTATTGATCTGGAGTAGTCAATGGATCCAGACAGTTGCCAGGATCATCAGCATATTTGATTGCCATCTTTTCTCGATTACCCCCATCTCCAACTGTGATATAAACAGGACCACATGGATCTAAACTGTAGTTATAAACTCGATTTGACCTCTCATAAGCATGAACCTGGTGATCATTTTTACATAAATAACTTTCACGACAATAAAGACAATAAATCTTCAAATACAAATGATGCCATAAATTTATTACTAGGTTTGTAATGAGCTGAGCTGTGCAAAGCTAAGTTCTGGCTTATTCAGCCTTAGATTGTTAAAAATTATATAAGCTCGAGCTCATTTCTAGCCTTAAAATTTTAGCTAGATTTCAGATTGACATTAGCTTGTCTAGCTCCCAGGTAGCTTAATTCTTTTTATAAGTAATAAATATTTCTTGATAAGCACAAAAGGTTAACTCAAGTAGGCATGGAGCATACAAGAGAGACAACACCTATCTAGAAGGTGAAAGAGAGAAATTCATGCAAGTTGAGTCCATTAAAGTCTGTAGATAAAGTCCAAATGAGATGAACTTTTTTTTTTGTACTGTAAATGAAAGAGTGTTGATAAAGAAGTTCTTGAGCTCCTCCATTGTCCACTCACAGTCCTTGACGGTTCTATTTTTTTCTCTCATTCCAAATACACCAAATGAGGCAAATAGGGACTGTCTTTCATATTACTGCAATTAGCAAGTTGCCACCTAGTCTTCTCAAAGGAGAGAGAAAAAGGAGAAGCTACCAAGCAGCTTAATCATGCCATAAAATTTTATAAGTTCGAATATTTTTTATTACCATATATTTTTTAAACCGTTAGGGGCTCAACCTAAGTATACTGGAGTATACAATGGGAACGGCTATCTTAAGGAACGGTTGGGATTAAAAGTTTACGAACACTTGAGCATCAGAAAACCTTGATATAATATCAAGCACGCAAACCAAAAGTGTAAGGAATGCACTGTCATTGAGCACACATCTAAGTTGAAAACATGGAAGTTCTTGAGCCAAAGTTTGACAATAGGAAATATTTAAAGTCAAAAGAATATATGTATAGCGGAATGAAGTACATGGCTAAACAAAATGTTTGTTTGTAACAACAGTAAAGAGGGAAATGAGAAGAATACTCGTTATCACTTACATGTCCATTAAAGACAATGTCAACACCATAAGAGTAAAGTAACTCTTCCATCGCCACCCTCATGCACTCTACCTCCCTATAATGAGCTTTGTAGGAACTGTACCAAGGTGGGTGCCAAGCAGCTACTAGCCATGGAGTTATTGATCTATCAACATTTGCCAAGTCTCTCTCTAGCCACTTGTATTGATCCGCTGTCAATACACCAGCCTTATTAATAATTAGATGCTCAAATTGAAAAGATGACAACAATCATGCAATCATGCAAGTAATTCAAAACCACGTGACACGTTGATTATATTTATTCATAGCCAAACTGCAATAGCCTCCTGAGGTTTCTTAATGTCTTAATGTGCTCATGTAACATGTAATCATGCGAGCAGATGCCTGCTGCACTGACATCCTAAAACAGGAATGACTTAACAATGGAAGAAGCATGTCTGGCCCATAAAATACCCATTCACACATCCTTCTTGTTTTGGGTACATAAGAAGGGCATTTTTACGTACTATGGAAAAAAAAAGTCATTCCATTCTATTCTACAAAGCACATTTAGAAGTACACTCTCCCCCTCACATTTACACCCCACCCCCCCCCCCCCCCCCCGGCCCCCGGTGCCACTTACAGTGACACTGATTTATACCAAGAATAGAGAGAAACCCGAATCAATCAAGCCATTAGAACCATCACAAAGATCTAGAAACCAGGGAAACATGTCTCCATTTTAAAATATAATTGTCACATAGGTAAATGAAGATGATTTTAACACCACTGGTTTCAGTTCAAAATAACTAGATTCTAAAATATACGTTGTACATTCCCTTGCTACTAGCAATAAACTGATTCTTTTCCACTTATCGAAATCTTTTTAAAACTTATCAAACATATAATAATCTGATTATTTCCATGTTTTATTACAAACCCACTAAATGAAAAAACTCTTGATCAATATCCTTTCAAAAGCTCTTGTTTCCCTCCATATTTTCTTCCCTGTTCATCAGTTTTTTTCAGACCCATCTTTACCTTTACATCATGGATGGACATCCAAATCCATCCAAGACCTCAAGGTAGCCTGGAAAAGAAAGAAAATGAAAAAAAAAAGATATATTACCTGATTTATTGTATGCAATATAGGCCCCAAGCATGATGAAATGTATTCCACCTGCATTAAAGGAGTAATAGAATGTGGATGAAGACCCACTTTCATCGGATGGGAATGCAAATCGAGAGCTATAAGCAGCAAATGTCTGGTTTCCAGCTTGTGCTTCTATTTCATGGTTTCCTTCTACCACCATTATTGGAACTTTAGACACCAAATTCTGCATGAACCTATAAAAAAATGTTCAGTGACTGAGACATAAGCACCAAAGTTTATACAAGAAAAAAATTATAATATCCAATTTGCATACTTCAAGAAAAAAGAGTAAGGGAAAAAAATATATTGGAGATTTCACCTTCCCCAGTAATCCCAACGAGGCTGATAAGTTTCATGAATGGGAGTTTGTGGAAATGAGCAAGAATAACAGTCAGAGCTGGTCCCATTTGTGAGATAGAGATTTGCATAAGTAACATCACCAACCAATAGAACAAGATCAGGTTTATTACTAATCAAGTGACTGATGGTGGTAGTTGTATTATACGTAAGACCAAGATCTCCCACTACTGCTATTCTGTCCGGATAAATTCTTGGACCAGAAATTGGCATAGTCTTGAAGGAGTGGAATTTACTCATGGCTGGTATAGATGGGTCTCCACATCGATAGAAGTATAATGTGCTCGGTTTCAACCCTGCATGGATACATTGACATAAGCTGTGAACATATTAAAAACTCAACAAGTAACATTTCCATTGGTTGTTTCAGGCTCTGTTAGATTGCCCTTCAGCAAAAGCTAACAGGCCTGGAAAAGATGCGTAGATCTTTTCAAGTGATCCATTTTTGTAACTCATTTTCCAAGCAATAAACTTAAGCATCCAGTCATTTAGCAGGGTTAGGAAAATGAATGCACCATAAACACATTGAGGCAATACACTACAAGATGTAAAAACTTCTTTGGAGCATTAATCGTGACCACTAATTCACTGACAACAAATGAGTCACCAAGGGACAGACGAAACGGACAGAATTCATAGATAAAAAACTCTCCTATCATTATTTCAATATATACACATTGTGTCCAACATGGTGAACGTCATCTGTTTTTCTCAAAATTTATGCAAAAACTTCATATTAAACATCGCCAAGAAATTAAACCAATGATCTAGAGTTTTTCCTTCAAATTGTTGCAGGCCCTATAGCAAAAACAGACTGGAACAAACAGCCTCTTAAAAAAAAAAAAAAAAAAAAAAAAAACTTATTTACTCAAAGAAAGATAGCAAAGCTTAAAATATGAAAACAAAATATGTGACCCAACATGTCTTGGAGCTACTTGACAGCAGGAAAAAAAAAACTTAATCGAAATTAAGCACCACTGTATGTTTCTTCAAATAAACAGAATTTTCAGAAAAATAGTCCCAAGTTATTAAGTAAGACAAATACAAAACCTGTAAGACGAACATGATGGATGATTCCGGAGGTGTAATTTTGGAGACCTTCAAAAGGATAAAGCTGATTGTAAACAAGAGAATATCCTGTGGCTTCATGTGTCAGTGGATATCTTATCTTTCCAAAGCGAACAATACTCGAGACAGTTTTAGGGTCTAATGGCTTTATGTCATAACCAATTTGTGATTCACCTGCAAAGTCCCATATGAATTCACTTAATTAAGCGACTGAATAAGAAGATTTTAAAAATGACGCACCCACTGAAATTCAGTATAAAAATTCCAAACAATGAAACAGTTCTTCATGTGACAATTAAACTGGAAACAAATCCCTTTCTATAATCATAGAAACTAAACAGCTATATTACATACTCAACCACCAATGACTAAAAAGATGATTTCCAAAGAAAAATAAATAACTACACACAACTTAAGTATTGATTCGATTTCCTCAATAAAGAGGAAGATTATGACGAAAAACAGGACATGTCAATAGCTAGTGTTGACTTTTCCCTCTGTTGTTTCTTATTCATCCAACAAAGGATGAGCCGAAACAAGGGGAAAAAAAGATCAAATGAAAATTGCAAATATATACAGAAAATTAGGTAAGTATGTTATGGTCACCTATAACGCTATTAACTAAACTTGTGAAAGAAAAAACACAACTTTTGAAAGAATGGAAGAAAGAAAAATTGCAAAGTATGTTAAATTTTAAGAGTAAAAAGACAAGTGGAGCTATGAAAAAGAAAAGAAAAAGACAGTAAAAGTTGGAAATTCAAAAGAAGGGGAGGGAACCTGTGATCCAGGAGATCCAGACGGAGTCGTAATGGGCGGAGAGGGAGACGGAAATCTGCTCTGGCTCGAACCCTTTGACGCGGCGCTGAACCCTGGGATCAGAGTCCGGCAAATCCACCGCGACGCCACGCAGATTAGCATCGAACGGCACAGTCACGGGCTCGAACGGGCCGTCCAGAGTCGACGGAATATTTATCCCGGCGGCGACGGCATTAAAAATGAACCATGAAATCGCAAGGAGCGCGAGAACACCACAATGCCTCGAGAAAGTCATTACCAGTGATAAATCTCCATTGGAACACAGAGACAGAAACAAAGAAACAGAGAGAGGGTCGGAAAATATCTATAGCTTTTCCAAAGCAATTGGGGGACTATGAACAGTTAGAAACCGTTGGGATTGTGATGTGGGAAAGCGAGAAAGTGTTGGGTGGCATGAACCGACCGGGTGTTTTGTCCTTTAGCTCGCTCGTTGTTTTCTCCGTGAGAAGTGTTATTATTTCTAAAATAATATTTTAAAAATTAATTTATAAATTTACGTTAAATGTTAAATTTAATTTATAATAAAACAATACTAATACGTTATAAGCGAAATATTTTAATTTTGCATTCAAATTTATAATAATTTTTTATACATATATTTTTATAGTTTAAAGCTAGATACGTGCTATTTCAACAAAAAAAAAAAAAAAAAGAGCTAGATTTGTGCAGTACGTAAATCCCTCCACATACTGTGCAATACGTAATTCCCTTCGCATACTGGTTAGTGACGTAATTTAATTTAGAATATAAATTTTAAGATTTGAATCTTATAAATTAAAAATACTGTTTAAATAATGTGGATGATTTTCTTTACACTGATTTGATAATAGAATAATTAATCTTATTATATTAAATATATTTTATGAACAATATTAAATACAGCAAAATCTATGTATTGTATTTATGTCTATGTAGAAAATTTGATCGAAACCTACGAAATGCAGTTCTCGTGTAGGAGTTCCTAACTTCTCGCAAATTCGCACTCACATCCATAAAACCACCATTAAAGACATGTAACTCACCAAAGAAGCATGATTAGTACTTTCAATGTTTTTTTAGATAGTGAAATGAGATAAGATTAAATGGTTTTAGATAAATTAAATAAAATATTGTTAGAATATTATTTTTTTAATATTATTATTATTTTGAGATTTGAAAAAATTGGATTGTTTATTTTATTTTGTGTAGAAATTTTAAAAAATTATAATGATAAGATAAGATGAGTTGAGATGGTTTCTGTGAGAGAAGCCTATCCCAGAAGGGCCTAAACCCAAGAAAGCCAAGTTATGAAACCTCAGGCCCACGGATCGAGTAACAAGCACGAACCAACCTAGGGTTGCCTGTCGACACCAAGCTCAGAGGTGCCAAGGAGAACGTCTCGGGACTCGGCAAGTTGCTGAGCCCTATCACAAAGCATCTGACAGGACACCCAATTACATGTGGACGGCAGTACGTGCCCGATCACAGATTCGACAGACCCAAGGCACGCCACGATCAATGTCTATGTCAGAAGACCCAACGCGCAACGGCACACCCCACGTACTACGAACGGCTCACCCGCGATATGACACACTATCATGGCAGGGAAGTGGCTGCAGGACAAACTTAGCACGACTGACACGACACGATCTCCCTCTAGGCTGCAGACTAACACACTGGGCGACAAGAAAATTAGTGGTGGCAAGTCTAACACCGAACAGACCATGATCTCCCTCAAACAGCAGAACTCAAATCAAGTATAAATAGGGGGATCCCTTCTATAGGAGCCGTTCTCACTCTCTATCTGGTAACCTTTACTATCATTCTATATTTTTGAACTTCCTCTATAGAATTATCCACTGACTTAGGCATCAGAGTGATCCCGAAAGTTATCGGAGCTTCTTCTCTCTCTTAGTTGTAAGCGACGTGGAGCTTGGGCATCGCCGTACTGCTCAGGTTGTAAAACACAACATCAACAATTTCTGTATTCAAACGTTAAAATAGTTGAGGGAGGATGTAACCTTTGTATTCTAGAAATTGGCTTCACCAACCTTTGAAAGATGAGGAACAAAACAAACCACCAAAGTATTTAGCATTTCACTAAAGTTTACACATATCATGTTTATGCCTTATGGCCATCGGAACTTTTATCCCCGACTCGTTTTTCATGATTTTTATCGATGTGACATTTTATAATATGATGGAAGCATTATATATCAGTATTTAAGATGAATCTAATAATTACTCTGCCCTTCATAATTTATACAACTGAAATGTCATACAATAGAGTTAAGAATTTAAATATCTTTTATAAATAAGGTCCTATTATGTAAGCGGTGTATTAAAAAGTATGTCCACCATACTAGTTTGCAAATACAATGAATCTTGTTATACAGTATCTAATGTCTTTACACTATTAGAAAAAAAAAGGGTGCGGCTACTATGCCGCCCATGTTGACCTCTGAGCGTACCGTCCAGTGTAAATTTTTTTTTTTTCACATTTTTTTAATACATTTAAATATTTTTAAAAAATAAAAAAAATATATCAATATACTTAAAATCACTTTTTTAATCATTAAGTAAAAAAAAAAATTTGCCAAGCGGTCAAATGGAGTGGTACAAATGGGAGAGCAAAGTAGTGTTTCTAAAAAAAAAGGTTTGTGATCGGCGCCTCGTTTGTTTTCAGTTATGACATGAAATGAGTTGAGATTAAAGTTAAAAATTTGAATAAAATATTGTTAGAATATATTTTTTAATATTATTTTTATTTTAGAATTTAAAAAGGTTAAATTATTTATTTTATTTTGTGTAAAAAATTAAAAAAATTATAATAATGAGATGGAATGTTTTCAAAATTTTTAAAATTTTAAATTTTAATCTTGAAAGCAAATCAAGCCGTTATTATAATACATAAAAAAAGTAAAATGATCCCATGTAATTTTTCAGATGGCTAAATCTTAAATGATAGTGTACAAATTCTTTGACTATCGCAATTGATTTACGGTTTAGATAGTGAAATAGATGAGATAGTTTTATATGAAAGTTAAAAGTTGAATAAAATATTATTTAAATATTATTTTTTAAGATTTAAAAAAATTGAATTATTTATTATATTTTATATAAAAATTTAAAAAAATTATAATAATATAATGGGATAAAATGAAATTCTTTCGAAAGAACTTGGCATTTCCAAAACTATACCCTACGGGCCTACATATCCTTTTAGTCGAGCAAATAAGAAGCTGACATGACCCAACTGGCACAATTTTGGTAGTTGGTGGTTAGGAGGATGTGTGAAAGCCGCAGATATAAATGATGGGTCCAGTAAACATTGTTTTGACTATTACCAATTTCATAGTTTGCGTTTCAGATTTTTCTAATTGGATTAGTCAAAGTTAATAGATTTTTTTAAAAATATGAAAAAATTTGATTTTTAATTATTTTATTTATATAAATTTTTATATTAAAATAGCTACTTTTCTATTATATAATAATAAAATAATATAAGATAAATTTAATTTTAATTATTCATATCAAATCCTCACATTAAATTATATATTTATTCATTATATAGTAGTGAATAACTAATAATTTCAAAAATATTTAATTTTTTTAATTATTAATTTATTTTATTTTATTATATTTTACTATTCTACCTATTATATATTAATTAATAATTATATTCTTATTAAATTAATATATCATTAACTTAAATTAATATATTAATTGTGATAAAATATGTGATAGAAAGAAAGTGAGAGAGAAATAATTAATAAAATATGTATTTGATGTATGTACAGTAATCTTCAAATTTGAAAAAATTTTTAAAAGTTACTGTAATTAAATTTCA
The DNA here is from genome assembly GCF_004785595.1 of Juglans microcarpa x Juglans regia. NCBI lineage: Eukaryota > Viridiplantae > Streptophyta > Magnoliopsida > Fagales > Juglandaceae > Juglans > Juglans microcarpa x Juglans regia. Next base: position 10,158,826 of record NC_054597.1, on the reverse strand, counting down.
AATATTTGAAATTTGACTAATCCAATGTGAGCATATTTTACTTTCTAATAGCTAAATACTCATTGGATTTAACTTTTAGTTAATCCAATAAGAATGCTATAATATAAACTCGTGCAAGTTTATTGGAAAAAAATACGATTCACATCAAAATTTTATTTTATTTTTATGATAAATCTATTTTTTTTTAAGGGATTGTACAAGATGCGCACATTCCAAATTTGTGTCTAGCATTATTCTAAAAATGCTCATTTTACAAATTTAAACGACGCTATTTTAAATGTAAGATAGTTTTGTATTTTACATAAAAGTCCTCCAATGAAAATATAGTTGAAAGAAATGAGAAATAATATTTACAGTCATAGAGTATGTAAGTACTGTGCAATCTTTTCGTAAAAAAGTGAGTAAATAGGGACTCACATGGAAAAAAATTAATTTTTTAATAGTGAACTCCACTCTTTTTCAAAAAAATTATGTAATACTTACACACTTCACGATTATAACTATATGTAGTATTACTAGTAAAAAATTATACAAAAGAATTGTAACTTGGATCCATTTTCTAACCAAAATCGGCTTTTAAGTTCTTAGCCTTCATGAGGCACAGAGATTTCGGGCCGGTTTGGATGCCCATATGAGATGCAAATTATCTCATCTGAGCTGTACAGCGTGCTTCATCTGCCAATCCAAACAGCAGAATACAAAGTATTATCGCATTTCTAATTTTTCAACCACTACAATTACTTTCTGACATAAAACAATAAAAAAGACATTCAACAGTAAAAAACATTGTCTTCTTCAGTGCGCAGTTCTTTTTTTCTCATCCTATTTCGAATTGTCTTCCTCTTTGTTCACGCCCCTTCCTCCGGCCAAATTGAGAAAAAATATCTATCACACTTTTAATACATATAATTATTTATTACAATAATCAAAATTATTCTAATTATAAATTAGAATATAAAAATTCGAATTTCCTATATAGAGAAAAATAAATAGGTCTTAATTAGAATAATATCTTTTAACAAAGATATTTTAATTTTTGGAAATATAGAGTAATTTCGGCCAACAACAAAAAAATAAAATTTGGGATTTAAATTTGTTTATAGATTTTTTAATCAATAATAAATATTACTTTTTATTATTGAAATTACTTAAGTACCCATGTATCATAATGCAGATAAAATATCTATCAATTCATCAACAAATTAGTTAATTGTCAATTATGCAATTATTTAATAATTAAGCAATAACATAAAGTAAATAAATTGTATAACATCAAGATTGGTATCGAATGGAAACCCTTTAAAGAATTCTTTAAAGATAAAACCCTACGAGGCAGCCAAACCCAGAAAAATCAATTTTATTATTTAAAAATCAATTATAAGTAAAATTCAATTAGAAAACCTTTATTAATTTACACTCTTACTTGACCAGATAAATAACCTATTTTTCTTCTATAGTAGTAGCAGCTAGAACCTCTGATGATCTTTAAACATTGGCTTTTCTTCTGAAACTCCAGTGACTGAAACTCGATCAATCAATTCTTCAACATAGAGCACAATCACATTCTTTGAGAGAAACAATATGAAAATTCTCTAAGGAATTTTCTCACCAAAATATGCACTGTAAAGTGCTCTAAAAAATATCTAGATCTGAATCTCTACAGATCCTAACCAGTAGGATCATTTAAATAAACTATCTGAAAGCAGTTTTAGTTTTAATAGGACTCTACTGAAGGTCGCGAAGTCGTCTCCTGACGGAATACTGACATTGTGTGATAACTCTTCATTGCAGTAATAGATTTTAGGTCAACCTCTTTTCTAGATAAGTGCAAATTCATTGGGACTCAATTTTTTCACTTATGACTTATCTAAACAATCTCTAATACCTCTTAGAATAACTTAATATTGTTATAGATAAAGTCAATAAATAATTTACATTCATCCAAAATTACCAACTTAATGATAGGATAAATTTTATCATTTTAGTCAAATAATCTTATCCAAACTTATCAATTTAGTCACCTAGTTCTAGCCAAAATTTTACATCTACAACTAATATATTCATGACTATTACCCAATAATTATTAAATGATTTTCAATCATTGGTGGGACCCACTCCTTTATCAAATCACAAAAAGTAAAAACTATCTAATCTCACTATCCAAACACACTTTTTTACAAACTATCACATATCATCTTAATTCAAAAATCTCACTACTATTCAAAATATTTCATCTCATCTTAACTTAAAAATCTCACTATTATTCAAAATATCTCATCTGAATTGCATAACCAAACGAGACCTCCGTCATTTCATTTTCAAGGGTGTAAGTTATATCTCTATTTTTTTTTTTTTTTTTTTGATAAGTCAAAAGGTAAATAAACTTATATCTAATTATTTTTTATTGGATGCAAGCCAAACTCTAGAGAAACATGTGAGAGTAACACAATAAAATCGTAAGTTAAGTTTACATATTGGCACTGATATAAGCAATCATTTACAATTCTTGCCATGAATTAAAGAAATTCTCACAATTAAATTTGAAATGTTTCCTCCAAATAATTATCAGTTAGGGATGGATGGGCATTACTAATTAATTTCTTATGTGCTTTCATTTCAGAAAATGGTCCACCTCATTATAAAAGTAAATTTACAAATTGACATGGTTTCACGTGATGCGTTAGATCTGTTTTACCCTAAAAGTAACTTTACAATATGATGTATTGCATCAAGCTATGTCAGTTTGTGAATTTACTTATATATAATCCATTTGTGGCTAAACTGTTTCTCTTATTTTGATATGAGTTGTGCTATACCTACCGAAGGTGTAGCCCGACAAATGTCCCGTTAAAGCAAAATGCCTTTTTTTCATACATTTTTTTCTCTGTCCTTAAACATTTAAAAAGAAATTTATAATATCATTAAAAAATATTTACTTAATCATGAAATAAAAAGAAAAAAAAAAAAAAGAAGAAGGGGTCTCAGTAGAAATGCTCGGGATCCCAAAAATTTCTCTTTTGATATTATCCTAATTTCTAAGATAGACCTTACAAACTAATCATGAAGGAAGTTAATTATTTATCCACGCAGAATACCTCCTTCACGTCACATCACGATCAAATGTCAAAATTAGATAAAGAAAAATTATACTCATCATCTTTCCTATACCACACACATGCATTTTTTTTTTTACCTTTTTTATTTTCTTTCTCTTAGAAGGTGTGTGGTATAAGAATGATGAATAAAAAAACTCATTTATAGTCATTTTTATCATCATCCTCGTAACATCTCTTCATGCGACATCAAATTATTGGCTTACAAGTAGAATAAAACAAATAATTTACAATCATTTAATATTGCGCCATGAGATAGTAGATGGTAAAAGAGATAGCGAGTAGCATTAAGCGAATGAAATAGTTCCACATCACACATCTTACTTACTATCCACCCTTACAAAAACATTTTTGTTTTAGAGGCAAAAGAAGGTGACATGAAGCATTTTGAAATTTAGAAAGACAAACATGAATTAATAATAAGATACAAATCCATTTAAAGAACTCGCAATCCCTCAACCAACAAAAACTAAACTTATAAACATATATAATTGGTTAATCTCAGTGGGTAAAGTAAAATGTAGCATTGACATATTTAAAACTGATTACAAACTGGATACAATTTAATGCAACAAACTCAAAGAAGCCAATTAACACAATAATGGTTCATAAACAATACAGATGATGGTAATGGCCATAGTGGAAGAACAAATGAGATACATGTATTCTTTCGACTCAATATCAAACACAACCTATATATAACATTCCAGCATCCAAGGCTTCTGCAATATAAGAAATTCGGTGAAAGATTAGCATGGCTTTTCTAAAGCATTAACAGGAGGATCTAATAGAAATAAAGATTCTAATTACAATTTAAGCTCAAAGTCATGTATCAGGTACTTGACACCTACAACACAACTTATAAACATAAGTACTTTGATGAGATAATTTATGAATTACAAGAACTAGTCCAATGAAAAAACAAAGTATCAACTACTATACTTATGAACCCTTCCAATATTACAAAAAATACAACCCCAGGGAATAATGGGGAGAGAAGGGCCAAAACAGTGATGAGTTCCAAAGAGCGGTCATCTACTCATTCAACCTTTGGTTCTCATAATTGTGATGCTTCCTTTTCCTCCTTCAGTGCGAATTTTTGTTTTTCCAACTACAGGCTTCCCAGAGAAGGCCGAAGTGGGGTAAGAAATGACAGGATCTTCATTACCTTGCTTCGATTTTGAAGGAGGTGGTGTGCGAATCCTCTGGTTTATTTCTTTCAAAGTTACATCTCCGTGGGCCCCACTTGGTTTAATGAAAGCAAATGGATAGGCAACAGAAGCAGCCAACTTAGTTGGAGTCCGTATGAAAGAATTCCTACCTATGTGGGCAAAACAGATCTGAACCAGTTAGTTTTTATTTTCTTTATTTCATGGTATATGTGTAAGTTGTTTCCAGGCATAAGAATCTAGCAGCATCATTAATTTTGCAGAGAACACATATTTAAAATCTATTATAACATTTTTTTTTTTTTTAAAAAATTGATGCCTTGGCTCTCATGACAAATGAGTACATGACTATATCCAAATGACTCCAGTGAAGAGTACTTCTACTTGCAAGCAGGTGTGGAAGACACACCACCCACAATGTTTATGCTGCAAGATTTGCTTTCCAATATTAAAATTTAAAATTTCTCTTACAAATCAAATCATGCCACATTAGCGGTGTGAAAGATGTGTTCTCCACACCGGCTTGCAAATAGAATTTTTCCTCCAATGAATGGAAGCCACAATTTCATGGTAACAACTGTTATAACAGGATTCATAGATCTTTTGAGCAAACAAACACAAGCAACGAATAGTATATTAAGTGCAGAGAGAAACCTTTAAAAACAATTTTTTGAGGAGTTCGAGTAACATGCTGTTGGACCACATTATCTTCATACTTGGGTGGAAAGTCACACAACTCTACAAGATAAAACTAACTCAATTGTATCAGAAATGATGCTGCATGCAGGAAAAATAGAAAGAAGAGAACAAAGAAAAAATAGTAAACAATATATAAAGCCAAAACAATCTCATGCACCTGCAATGTCGAACTGAATATCAGGTGCTCCAGATAAATCCCTGAGTCTCAAATGATAAAGGAATCAGATTGATGTAAAATAGTTGTTGCACTAAAAATTGAAGTCCAAAGAAGCATACACATCATCAGTGTTGAAATTCATCTCGGTATCATTAAAGCATTCTGCAAGCCACTCTTCAGATGACTGATCCAGGCACTCATTAGTCAAGGCAGATGCATTTCCTGAGATACATTGAATTTCAATTAAAAATTAAAAAGAAAAACTTGTGCTACATAAATCATATTAGTGAAGAATATGGCCAAGATAAATAATACAAACCTGAAGGCCCAGAAATCCAATATGATGATTCAGGGCAAAACTCTTCGAGTGAATCCTCCCTCTCCTAAACATAGAACCAGAACAATGTTGATGACAATTCAGAACAACATCCACAGCAAATATAAAGTTCTGTTCATTTACTTGATTGCCATGATACTGGTACCGAACACATTAGAACCAACAGATGCTTTGGTCACAAAATTTACCAAAGTGTGTAATTCCTAGAGAAAGGAGAGAAAAATGAATTGAGGCTAGTTAGGCAATATACCAAATATAAATAACAATTGTTGCACGTTTAAGCTTGGTTTAACAAATCTGATGACATTCTTTTCCCAACTACGTGCATAGGTACCAAAAATTAAGTGCATATTGATGCATATTACATTATCCGGATAACATTCTTTTCCTAATCAACAACATAAGGATTGTATTGGAATAGAATATATGAATAGCAATCATTTTCATCCATTGTCAATATGAATATTATTTTACATCCAAAAATAAAAGATTATTCCACGCCATACATAGAAAACAAGTAAAGAGTTACCCAGGACTCACATTTGATTTTAGGAATGCAGATGACCTCTCTTCACTTGAATGGGAAGGATCCGTGGCTTGACTGTTGAACTGTAGCATCCGGCGCCTCTTTACTTGTAAAGAACTCTCTCTACATTCTTCTGGTTCCTTGTCCATATTCCCTAGAAACACACTTTCAAGTTATCAAGCGAAGAAAAGGCGCTATCCACTGAAGGCACGGGTAATCACAATTATATCAAAGAATATTGGGAACAAACGATGGTGGAAGGAAAAAAGTACCACTATGAGCAACATGGTAAGCCAAATCCCCACAAGCCTTGACAGGAGTTGTTTCATCGAATATGTATGAAAGATCCTCTTTGTTCTGTGGTACTCCATTCCATAGGCATTCAGATATGTCTGCTAAAAAAATATGATCCTAGCAGACATCACGCACCTCATTCGAGTGCACAAACCAGTGAGTTGACGAAGAATCAGAATGAGAACTTACCGGAATTGGGATCCTTTTGTAGACAATAATCTTTTCTGTGCCAGTCCCATGACTCACTACTACCATTTCATGCAAAGAAGAAAACAAGGCCATGTTCATAAATAAACATTTCTAAAGCTAAGTAAATTAAATCTCCAACCACAAGAATTTCAGCTCATCCAGTGCCAATGTGGAAGAAAGTCACGATGGGGTTGAGAAGCTAGTACCCAAATTTTAATTTTGATAAGTAATTGCACATTTTATTGCGCAAGTACACAGACAGTTTAGGAGTGGAAGCTCAGGCTCCAAATCACCTACAATAATATTTGGTAATATCTACATTGATAACCTTTTCTATTTAGGGATTGAAGAGATTGCAATAGTTAACAACACCTAACAAGTCAGAAGCAGAAGAGTACAATGGCAAAATTGGAAAATCGTTCGGCTGAATAATACTGTAACTGCAAATACTAGCAAGAAACAGGTAAGCAAACAGAAAAGTGGAATGGGAATATTGGGTCAATTTCTAGACTTTGAAAAGAGCATCAAATAAAGAAAAAAAGGGGTGCTTTCTTAATCTGGATATAAACACTTACTTAATCTGGATATAAACACCCATGGGGAGCTACATGAAAGAGAATCATAACCCGGGAGTATTATCAGACAGATTAGCAAAGAAAAAGCAAAAGGAAGAAAGTGGGAAAATATTATCAGAGCCCACATCCTCATTGTCATTATAACTTCAAAAATAAACCAAACAATCTAAAAAAACGGAATAAAAAAAAAAAGAATGAAATCAGGCAAATCCATTTCATAAAAGACTGAGAAAAGTGAAGAACCCTGAATAAAAAACATAAATGCAAATGAAAAAAAAATAGTGAGGCAAAGAAAAAGAAAAATATATCATCCGAATCCACATTTCCATGAAAAACCCAGAAACATGTTTCACAAAAACAGATGGAGTGGATGGGAAAAGATAGATTTACTTTTCATTGTTGTAATCCATTCCAGTATCAGCAGCCACCAAAACAAAATTCACAGCCTTCTACCTCTGTACGACCACAAGTAGCCGTTACCAAGAGATCGATTTGCTCACACACCCACGCTCTCGCTATATTTCAGGCTACGCTGTCTGCTGCTTGAGATGTGTGCTGTTTGGTAAGCGAGAAAAAGTGCACACTCTCTCTCTCTAGGAAACAGCAAACAAGGGCGGTAAGGTCCATGACCACGACCATTACAGTGAGCGCTTTTACTCCATTGGGACCCACTCCCGAGTCCGTTACTCGAGCGATTTAATTCCCTTTTTAATTTAATCCAATCCCCTTGCATTTTTGTCTTAAACTCTTAATTAGGAAAATGTTCCGTTTCGCATTATTTTGCTAAAAATTGGGGTGGCAATTTTTTTTATGGGGACAAAAAAAAAAAAAAAAAAAAAAAAAAAAAAAACATAGCCTCCATTTTTTAAATCGAAACTTCCTACTCCTACTATTTTTAATATCAAATATATTTTATAATTCAGAAAAATAAACTGTATATATTTTATATTATTTAATGCTGCGATCACGCTAATATAATATATTTTAAATAATCTCATAATTATTTGAAAATTTAAATTTTTTAACGTGATCAAGATTACAGAATTTAAAATAAATAGTAATATCTTATTTTTTTATTAAATAATCTTTTATTTAAATTATCTATATATCTTTTTTTAAAGAATATGAGAGTTATTAAATAGTAATGTTAGATACAGTTATGAGTTGTGCAAGTGCGGTGTACTCATTTTAAAAAAAGTGGGGTTTACTATTAAAACATTAATTTTTTCATGTGAGTTCTATGTTTACTCACTTTTTTAAAAAGAATGCACAGTAATTACACATTCTATAACTACAAATATCATTTTTATACAGAAGAATTATACTCATCAGTCACTATTTACTACCACACCCCATACCTACAATTTTTTTTTCATAGAATGTGAAAGTTCTTTTCATAGAATGTAGAGTGTGTGATAGTCAATAGAATTTTTCTTGTTTTAGCTAGTTAGGTAGGCATGAAAGAGTTTTTCTATGTGCAATTAAGTTTACGTACCAATCTGCGTATTAATGTTGTTACTTTCATATTTTAAATTTAAATTAGTATTGTTTTTAATAAAATTTATTTTTTTACCAATCATATTAAATGAGTGCGTATATTAATACACATAATCATTTATAAATAGATTTTTTCGGTATGAAATGAATTTTTACACGTGCGAGTGGAGGATGGATTGGGAATTAGACACATGACATTACTTTTTAGAAAAATAATTGAGGTGAGCATCGTAGGATTGGGTGGCAATTGGTGATGGGCCGGAAAAGCCGGGAACTTCCTTTTTTCCGTGGGCTTGCCTCAATAGTCAATACTGTGCGCATCAGTTAGGCAGTACCTTCTTTTGATCAAATTTAAGAGGTCAACGATATGTTAAAGAAATTGGAAAGCGATCCTCAAGGATCTCTTGAGATAATCCTTTATGATAATTATCAGCAAAAAAATATTTCTTTTTTTTTTTTTTTATAAATTTTTAAGTTTTTAAATTTGTATTAAATGAAAACTTTAAAAATTTAAGGATAAACAAAATAATTTTTGCTAATAAATTTCAAATATGATGACATTTATGAAATTCACTTAAAAGTTATAGGATTTTATTGTATCTACTTGGTAGATTTGGATCTTTTAGAGTTGTTGTTCAAACTTTAAAGACTGTAGTGAGAGAGATATATCCACAAAATATACCCCACAATATTTATAAGTTGTACAAGTAAATTTTTCAGACAACATTAAATGCACAATGTATATTATAAGACTCAATTCATGTCTGTACCTCTCTCACACTTTAAGCCCTAGAATTTGATAGGAAATTTTAGAAAATCTTGCTCCTAATGGGTGAATTTTGTAGGTTGATACTCGAGAGAAAGCATTAGTTTGGGGTATCAAATTGTTAGTTTTCTGCAGTTGGAGGATCAAAATGAAATTTTCTCTATCATAACCTTATTTAGGAAACTAGAAATGATTTATACAAGTTCCAAATAAGTAAATTTTGTACAAGTCTTTATAAAAAAGTAGATCCCATTTAAAAAACTATAAAAAAAAACATATTCTTTATTAGTGTGACTCACTTTTTTTTACAAAAAACTTATACGAAACTTATTAATTTGGGGCTTGTACCTAACTCCAAACTAATTATATTTGCCTCGTATGATATATTTGGTAGAAAATGAATGATAGAAATTTTGAAGGCTCAAAATGGAAATTGAAGGGGCTCTCTCTTTATTTGAACAACAGCTATAGACTTTAAGGGCTTATTTGTTTTCAGAGATGAGATGAGATGAGTTGAGATTAAAGTTAAAAAATTGAATAAAATATTATTAGAATATATTTTTTAATATTATTTTTGTTTTGAGATTTAAAAAAGTTGAATTGTTTATTTTATTTTGTGTGGAGATTTGAGAAAGTTGTAATTATGAGGTGAGATGAAATAAGATGTTTTTTGAAAACAAACTAGACCTAAATTTTAATAAAATTTTATGCTTTTTAATGGATTTATTACCTAAACAAATCATTCTAAATCTCTGAGATCAATTCATTGCTTGTGATGATGAGTAGTGAGCAATGAGCATGACTACTCGTGATGAATGATCAACTTGGAGGGACCAACTCATTAAAACTTAGATTATGACCTAACTCTTGCCAATGTTTTGTTGTCAGGATATGCAAAGCAACTTCCAGGAATCTTTTATTTTCATCCCTATATGTGTTTATTATAGGGTTCCTTGTTTGATTCTGATGACAGATGGTCCCCTCAAACTGCTGGCATTGTATTTCGCGAGTGATTTTTTTGGTACTTTCTCTCTCTCTCTTAATTCAAACATCCTTACGCCAAAACAATATCAATGATACAAAAATTTATCTTAATTTCTATAACAAATAAAAATCAAAATATATGTTCCTATATTTTTTATAATGAGAAATAATATTTGTAATAATAGTGTCTACAAGTTATGCACGATCATTTTGAAAAAAGTAAATAAATCTAAATACACATAAAATAATCATTTTTTAATGATAGATTGTATTTTTTTCAAAAGAAGTAGGCGGGACTTTATCTAACATTACTCTTTTATAATATCACATTGTCAAAATTTATCTAAAATTAGGTTTGAATAGTGAGTTGAGATGAGATGAGTTGAAATGAAAATTGAAAATTAAATAAAATATTGTTAAAATATTATTTTTTAATATTATTATTATTTTGATTTTTGAAAATTTTGAATTGTTTATTATATTTTGTTTGGAAATTCATAAAAATTATAATAATAAGATGAGATTGATTTAGATTAATTCTTAATCCAAACCGAGCCAAAGTAGTAAGAGCATTGACATTGGATTGGCTATTTTATTATTCAAATTTTGACTAATATGTAACTTTTTCACTTTTAGCTAATCATTCAAAACTTAAAGTCTGCATTGGATTAGTCATCACACTCTCTATAATAATAAAATATTTTTATTTTATATTTTTATATTTTTATAATTAATTTTTATTTTTTAATTAATTCTATTTTCATAACCTCCTATAATCTCCAACAATCATATTCATTTTCATTTTTACAATCCAATAAACAAAATCTCATCACACGATATCAATATTATCAAAACAATTCTATCGATCTTCAATGCAACTTCAGGGGAACTCAAAGAAACTCAGTACACGCTCCAAATAAATATAAATTCATTTGGGGAACTCAAAGAAATTCAATACCTTAAACCAAAATTTGGGATTACAATACTTTCTAGCATTATTTATCCTCACCTCAATCTCATTGGTTCGAATCAAGGTTAGGGTTTCGAATCAAACCCAAACAACATCAACAAAATCAAATCCAAACAATAAAAATTAAGAGTAAAATTAAGACTAGGGTTTTGAATCTTACTGTGTGCTTGTCGTGCTGGAGAGAAGTTATCGCGGTGCCATACTGGAGAGTGCCGTTGCGGGAGAGAAAGAGGAAAAAAGAGAAAGAGGGAAGAAAAAGAGAAGGAAGAGAAAAAAAAACCTAGATGAAGAGAACAAAGGAAGAGACGCGAAAGAGAAAGAAGGAAGAAGAGAAGAAGAAACTCGGGAGAGAAAGAGGGAAGAAGAAAAAGAAAGAAATCGCGGGAGAGAGGGAGTCGAAATTAATAAACAATGCATTTGGATGAGAAACAGTTCTTTTCATCTTTGAAGAAAATGATGAAATTACTGTAGATAATATTTTGGATGAAAAGTTTTTGGCTAATTTAATGTGGGCCAACTATTGATAAAATTAGTTAAATTTAGAGATAAAATGTTATTTGAAGAAGCTAATATAAATGCACTAAATGCCCTCATCATTTGCCTTCTAAGTTTTCTTGAACATTTCAATTTTTTTATGAAAAAGTTCGGTGTGAACATCTCCTCTTTATTTCCATTTTAAATAGTTGCATTGCCAAAGATAATATTATATTAACAAATTGAGACAAATTTTCAAAGAAAGAAGCTAGCAGCTAGATGGGTGTAATATTCTATTTTACACCTACGGATAAAGAGTTGACGCGTATAGACCATAACAAATTAAGCAATAAATTCACACGTAGAGGATCTCTTTCTATTTAACTGATACTACAAAACCAACCACAAATACTCTCTCTCTCTTATTTGGACCAAAAAGAGTTAGATTGCGTTTAGATATTAAATTGAGTTGAGTTGAAAGTTGAAAATTGAATAAAATATTATTAGAATATTATTTTTTAATATTATTATTATTTTAAGATTTGAAAAAGTTGAATTATTTATTATATTTCGTGTGAAAATTTGAAAAAATAGTAATGATGAGTTGAAATAAGTTTGAATCCAAACTCACTCTTATTCTTCTTCGCCATGCTACACTCTCTCTCTCCTTCAGAAGAAAAACTTCATTCATGTAGAGAATTTCTTTCCATCTACAAGTGAAACTCACATGTGAAATATTTGTTTTACACCTCTCTCCCCTCCTCCCCCCACTTCGCGTCGCCCAGCCCCCCCTCTCTCTCTCTAAAATACGCTCTCTCTCTCTCTCCTTCGAAGCCCCCTCTCCTTTGTGATGAAGTTTTGTAGGTTTATGCAAAAAAACTTTCCAGGTCCTGATCTCCCACCTGTTCCAAGAGCTAAAAAATACAACCCAGCCCCAAAAAACAACTCTAATTTGCAGCAAAAAAAAGTCTGTCATTGCAAAAAAAAAAAAAAAAAAAAAAAAAAAAAAAATAATAATAATAATAAAATAAAAATCCAGCAACAAAGAAAAACAAAGTTTCGAAAACCCAAAAAACAAGGAAATTGAAGAGGGTTTTTGAAAAAAAGAATGCGCAAGGCAGCAAGCTATGCTAAGATCAAGAACTTGGGAGTTTTGCATTCGATGTATGTACTCTGCTATTACCCATTACTTAAGGTGCAGATCACCAATCCCCTTACAAATCAACATATATAGCAACATTACAAATGATATTCAAAATCAAACAAGAGAGTTGCGGGGGAGAGAAGAGACAAAGAGAAAAGGAGAGAGGAGAAAGAAAAGAGGGCGCCGGAGAGAGAAGAGAGAAAGAGGAGAGGTGCAATTCAATAAACTCGCATTCACCATAAAATACACAAGTCTTGTATGTGTTAAAACTCTATTGGCTGGTGTAAAGTAAAAAATAACACCCGAACTATTTGAAGTTTTTCTCATTTTCAAAACCTTCCACATATTTCTAGCTATGAAAGTTTCGTTTGGAACATTCCGTGATTCCGGCCCCCCAAGTATACATGAGGATTACGAAATTTAAACAAACAGTCACACAGATGCAGATTTTAAGAAGATTTCAATAATTTGACTTAAAACTAATAATTAAAATTTCGTGAGCAGGAAATGCAAGAGGGGGGTTATGGGGTAAGTCATGCCTTTCGGCTTTCGGTATGATAGGAAAGAAAAAAAAAAACCGTTCAACCCAAACGTATAGTTTCCATCCATCAGAATCAAAGTTCCGCACGAACACATGAGACGAGAGGGAACCCCGAAGGCCTTTAGAGAAATTAATAACGTGATCATACACACAGGAGAGAGAGAGTCAAAATAGCTCACAGCATATTGTAGTACCAAAAGACAACAACAAAGCATTTAAAAGTCCAAAGTATCATCGGTACATAATACCTCAACTCAACTTTTTTCACTTCAGCATCGGATCCATTGCTAATTACATAAATATTTCCATAGTTAAATCAAGATAAGAAACTTTGCACTTGGCATAAACTCTCCATGCCACAGGATCCACATAGAGCCCGATCTGAAGTTAATGGCAGTTTCCACCCCCAGTTTGGTGAAGCATTGCATCAATTTCATCACCGTCCTCCATCTCAAGCTGACACCAAGTCCAAGTTTTGTGCATAATACAAACAAGACGGCAAAACAGCAAGTAAGATGCAAATACAGTTTGGGATGCTTGTATATTAAATCTCTAGCATTAACATTAATCTCTAAAAAAATTGAAGTGGGGTTTGAATAATGAGATGAGATGAGATAAGATGGTTTTAGATAGAAGTTAAAAGTTGAATAAAATATTGTTAGAATATTATTTTTTAATATTATTATTGTTTTAGGATTTGAAAAAATTGAATTGTTTATTATATTTTGTGTAGTAATTTGAAAAAGTTGTAATGATGAGATGAAACATTTTCACTATCCAAACGGGGCCTTAGGCTGAAACAACTTTTTTTTATTGGCACCGGGTGTCTGAAAACAAAATTCCAACTAATGTTGGGGGTGCACAGGTCCTTGGTAAGAAGTTTCCTACAAGTGCACCTCGGGCAATTCAAGAAGAAGTTCTCCCAATCCGATGACCCATAGAAATTGTTTGCACCCTATAGGATTTGAACCTTAAACTAGAGATAACATACCGCCAAGACCAAAGCCTTTACTACTCGAGGCTGAAACAACTCAAGTACTAAACCATGGATTGTCACTTCGCTTAACAGCTCAAATATGTAATCTCTCAACGGGGACAAGGAAGGATTAAGGGGATGTTTGAAAAAAAATTTCATCTCATCCTATCTCATCTCATTTCCTTCCCAAACATCGTTCAAATACAAATACTTTCAAACTAATCATTACAACTTTTTCATACTAATCATTACAATTTTTTCAAATTTTCAAATAAAAAATAATTAAACTTTTTCAAATCTCAAAATAAAAATTATATTAAAAAAATTATATTCTAACAATATTTTAACTTTATAATATTTTTTATTCAACTTTTTCTCTTTCTTTTTCCAAAACCCAATAAATACTTAACTCAAACTATCTCACTACTATTCACAAACCATCTTACTACTATTTACAAAATTATCATTTCATCTCATTTCCCAAACATCCCCTAATGCAGTCAATAAACATCCAAATGTTGTACATATGAGTTTAAAACATTTCAAAAAATTGGACCGCAATTAATATGATATAATTAGCAGAATGTAACCATTACAAATTCAGCACCTTCTAAGAAATATCACTATGATCAAAGGGTGCCTAGAATTTAAAAATAATGAAAATCTACCTCGTCCGGAGTCTGTTCTGCTCGAAGTCTGCGCCCATCAAACAAGAATGCAATAGAGTTGAGCTCTACAGATTGACGATCACAGTATGCAGTCATGAGTTTCCGCAACTGGGTGCTTCTTTTAATCCTAAAGAACACCTCATTGCCATCCTACAATCAGACAACAGCTACTGAGATTTATGAGGGGACCAAGATGGAATAGGCGACAGCACACCTTTTTTGGTAAGTAGAGAAAAAGAGACAGCACATCTTCTTCACTCATGAAGACAGTTCAGTAACAGCGCACTATAAAGACCTTAGCATGTACAACATATTTCAGAAAAGGTTTAAATTTGGAGTTCTCAAAAGGGGTCAGGGTTGAAAGTAATTTATTTGATAAGTGAGTGGCCCATGCTCGCCTGCAAAGTAATAAAATGGCATAGAGCCTACCAAGACATAAAAACAACTTTCACGAATTTTCATGGCAGATCCCGCTTATTTTCAATTGTTATAAATGCATTTGTTTTAGAACATTTAAATGAAGTAAGGTGCCTACACACACCAAAAAAAAAAAAGTGTTCAAGCAATGGTCACTTGCAGACACATTGTTAGTTCAGTTAAAAAGTCGCATTTCATCTAAAATAACCACACAATGTATGAGTCGTATGGTCAAAGGTATATGATAAGAACATTTTTCTTCCCAATAGAAAAATAAGTCTAGATGGCATTACTACTCTAGCATATAATTGGGAGGAATTCGATAAGAACCAAATATTCCATTTCACATTGCACGAATTTAATTACAAAGAATTTAAGTACTCGTGTTACTAATCTTAAACAGACACGTATCAACAGCCTTCACAAAGTAAACATCATTACCACATACTGATATCGGCAACACACCACACTAGCAATTTGAATTTATATAAGACCAGCTTTTCAATACAAAATGGCATTCTTCTATCACAGTTACTTGGCTGAAATAGATGAGATAACAGCACCGCCAAACTTTTCTCTTCTGTTATCACCTCTAGTTTTTTATTAAATCCCATAGGTGCATTGAAAGAGTATCAGCTGTACAATATTATCTCTCACATTCACATAGTCGATACAACTGGTCAAATAGAGTGAAATGAAACCGAACCCTTACACACAGAGACACACAAGGCATAAAATTTAGCACACCATCATCTGCACTTTTCACGTTTAATCCAATTGCATAAGAGAAACCCAGAAAAATAAAAAAATCCGTCAGACACCTCCTTTCAACAGAGGTTATCTCTCAACCAAAATCAACACACACAATGAGCCTCACACACTCAAATAGCTCCATTAAACACAATCCAACATCAATTGAAATCCCAATCCCAGCCAAACACAGTCAAAACAACAGCCATGTAGTTCTATTGAGACACAACGTATCAAGGATTAGCACCCAAATATATAAATAAACAGAAATTAAACATAAAAAGCAACATCATTTTCTATTACAGATAACAGATATCTATACCTGGCCCTTGACTTTGAGATTAATGTGCTGGTCCATGGGCTTCTTGTCCTCCTCTTGACCACCACTAACACCACCACCACCACCACCGGCACCGGCACCTGTTGCAGACATCGTTACCCACAACTCCTTTTAAATCCACCCAATTCCCTCCCTTTCTCCGTCTCTTTCTCACTTTGAATCTCTTTGTGGTTTTAGGGTTTTCTTTCTGCGACCAGAAATAGCAATGTTAGGGACCTAGGGTGATGTAGAGAGCCCAATTCGTCGATTCGACACCAAAAAGAGCAAGCGTCGCATACACGCTACACTACGGCTTCCCTCCACTTGCGGAAGTGGCATTACAGTAATTTTGGATGCACATAATTACTCTTTTTGCCCTATGTTGCAGACGTGTCGGCTGGAGAGAGCGAGTGTTACAGTGGTTTATGCTTTTGTAAACGCGCGAGGAAGGAGGGGAAGCGGAATAAACTGAAATTGAGAAGGGTTTGGATTCCAGAGGGAATCACCCAGGGGAAAAAGGTGACGTTGGAATGGGCGGCTGAAATCGAAGAGAAGAAGAATCGGACGACGGACGGTAGTAATTGGATTCCTGAGGTCACTGTCTTTGCTTCTTTTTTTTTTTTTTAAAAAAAGAGCGTTTCTTTTATGTGTTTTGATTGGTGAGTTGAGTACGATGTCTATAATTTTACATATGCTTATTATTTCCTATATTTTTTTATTAATATCTTTATTTTTTAAATTATTTTATTATTTTTTACTTAATAATTAAAAAAATAACTATTAATAGAGTTGTATATTTTTTTAATTTTTTCTTATAATTAAGAATGTTAAAAAAAATATTTAAGATAAAATAATAATAAAATTTAAATACACTATTAAATAGTAAAAAAATTGTAAAAAAAAAAATCTTATCATTATCTTACTTTTATTGAATCATTTTCGAGTTTAGAGATTTTTAATTTTAGATAATTAAAAATCTGAAAAAAACAAAACAAAATTGAAGTTGGATTCATTCTTATCCACTTCAAGTGGACACCGATTCACTACTCACTTGGCCAGTCGTGGTCCTGTATTGACCAGATATTGTCAGGTCAGGTTTTTGCGTTGAGTCTATTTAGGCTGCGCTTGCTTTCTTGACCAAAATGGCTCGGTTCAGATTAGATTTTTTTTAACATTTAAACAGTTAATTTTTAAATCATTAAATTTATTTCAATTCAAAATTTTTTTATATGTATTATTTATAATTTTTTTAATTTTTTATAAATATATCTAAATTTATCTTAATATTTAAAAATATATAAATTCATCTTAAGTGAGCTCCACAGAACTCACTCCACCATCTCAACTCACTACTATTCGTAGAGAACTTACTCAATTCAACTCAATTCAACATCTAAACACAATCTTAAGATTGTGATACGTCAAATTATAAAATTATTTTTATTATAAAATATATTTAATATATTATATGAACTAAAATGATACTTAATCCCTCAAACTTATCTTTCAAAGTTATTGTTCGAATATTTAATTTTATTTTCTCTTTTTCTTAATAATTAAGGATGTAAAAAAATGTTTAAAAGAAAATAAAAAATTTTACACTAGCGAATGCCTAGCCATAAACATTGGGCGATCGATTAGCACTATCCATTACATGAAATTACGTCAATTTGTAAATTTATTTTTATAAAATCTTGTTTGATAGTATAGCACTTTTCTTTTTCTTTCTAAATAATTTATTATAACTTGTGATAGATCATCTCATAGAGAAAATATAATATTAAGAAATGCTATTAGTTTTTCGATATTAGATATTGTAAGTTCTACATATTATTTATATTTTCTTGTAAGTTAGAATCCAACTCGGATAAAAAATTGAACTATCTCTATATGTTAATGTCATGTTTCGCGGGCTTGGACAATTCCATGTTGATAGTGTTCAGGACACAATGCTTGGATTCTTCCCTACAAGGAGGAGATGGAGACCTCATGGTTCGTGGTACCTCCGACGCTCAAGTTAGTTTCAATGTAGGAGAAGAATAGAGAAAGCAGTAGAAATATATGTAAAATGTTAACCTTATCATCGGCTGCAGGAGGCGTCTATTTATACTTGCCGATTTGGTCTCCATAGTAGTGGGGTGTTGCTTTATAGAAGATCGGATATTCATGCTGCCTACTCACCGTGCTATAAGGCACTTAGGTTTGACGTGAGTGTTCCGAGCTCTGGGTTGCATTGAATACGACATGCTTTCTTCCCTAAGTTTCTCCCATCTCATTAATGCGGTGTGACTTCCTCTCTAAACTTCTCTGTTTGTAATGTCTAGGTGGCAATATTTATTTTCAGTCGGCGAGCACATATGTCCATTAGTTAGTAGTTTCCAGGCTGTCTTCCTTGCCATACGTTTTGCTATGATTTTTCTATCTACTAATGTGAGATCCCTAGATTTTTCATGGGTTTTAAATTCCTTAGTATTTATTTAAATATGTTATTTTATTGTATTATTTTATTTTATGTTATTCGTATTTTTATTGGGGAAATTTCAGTTTGGGCCTTTATATTTATAGTGTTTTTATTTGTTTGGTAGGTTGTGTGTGTGTTTACTTGAGATCCAACCTGTGTGCAATAAAAGGCCCAGCCCGTGCGTTTTATGTGTAACCCAGCCCCTTTTTATTTGGAACGGCGGTGCCGTTTTGGGAGAGAAATTTCTAGGGTTCTATCTTCTTCTTCATGCGCCGCCCAGTTCCTTTCTTCTTCTTCTTCTTCCTTCCAGCAGGTTCCTCTTCCTCCACGCAGCAGCTGCCGACGCCAACCGGACCGTAGTCACGCATTTCAGCTGTTTGTTGCCACCTCCATCTTGCTTCTTCCTCTCCGTATCGTTCGATGGAGGCTCCGAAGCCTTGCTGTCAAGCCGTGGCTTCACACGACCACCACCACCTTCCACCTCGAGCTTCCATGGCTTCTCCGTGCCCATCATTCGTCTGCTGTCAACCCGCACTGCCACGCACGGCTTGGGTTGCCGTTTTCTTTTCTTCCACCCGTGTGACACGCGGTCCCTCCAACCGCCACACTTGGCCTATTTAAGGCCACGGGTTCCTCAAGTTTTTGGTGATTCTGAGTTCCTCAATCTATGTCTCTCCTAAACTTTTCATCCCTTTGTAATTGGAGTGTTTGGTCTGTAAATTTTTGAGTGAACCCGAGTGGTTGTGTAGCTTTGCCGAGTGCTTTTGATTCTAAAATTTGTGAGTTTTGGGTGTTAAATCAGAGAACTTGAGATTTTGTTGTGCTTGGTTTTGTTCTAATTGAGGGAAAATCGATCGGTTGGTGTTTGTTGTTGCCGTGTGATAAAACCCAATTTTTGGGCACTGTTCCGCTGAGCCGCCACCTTGAGCAAACGCTCTTTCGCTTGATCTTTCAGAAATATCCATCTTTGTGTGTATGTATTTTTCCAGTTTTATTAATAAAGTTGTTGTAATTGTATTTTGTAAACTGTCATTTCTGATGTAACTGTTGATTGTAATGATTTATTAGAATTGGGCCATGGGCCGATTTGGAGGACGAGGTTTGATGTGTATTGTGAAATGGTGAAATTGTAAATAAATGATTATTTTTATAAATTAATTATTTTAATTGTATATTCCTATTAAATGATTGAACTGTATATTTATGGTTTTTATTAAAATGTGATGTGATGTTACGTGGTCTGTTTGCATTGGTTACTGAATATGTGGGTGCGTGTGTATCACGACCCCAAGCCGAGATGAGATATTATCTCGGTGGAGCTCTTCTGGTCACTCAGGAGCATAACAGACTGACGTGACATCCCCTGAGTTGTCGTAGGGCGACGACGGGAGCGGACGAGACGGTAATGCTCTCGTACCGATTCTGTGATCTTTTGGCTGGTGAGGTTAGAGGATGCTTGGCCATGTACGCGCCGGGCGCGGAACTGGGCATCGCTCGTTACGAAGTCTCATCCACAGACGTTACCCGTGATGTGACGAACAGAGCCAGGGTGTGCGGACGATCCATAGGGGAGACCGTGGTGCATGCGTAATTTTGTAATAATTATGATCGGGACCAAAAAATGAGATTTTTGGTGTGAGTATAAAAAGGGTATTTTTGGAAAATTGAATGTGGGTTGTTATTCTGTCCGTATGGGGACGCGTGGTTATATAAATGTGTTTTAAATCTCTTGGATGTTGTTTTGGTTAATTAATTGCTGAGATGTCATAATCTCATTGTAGTGTTTTACCCTACGGTTCCGTTTTATGGTGCCGTAGAGTTTGACCTCAGAGCCCGAGTATGAACCTGAAGGACCGACTCCGCCAGAAGCTTAAGTTGCTGATATGTTGTTCAGCGTTTTGGGATTTGTTTCCCTTATGTTATTTGTTTTCTATAAATTATCTGTTGGAAGACTGTAAAATTCTTGTAAAGTTATTTTACTGCTTTTTGAACAATTCTGGTATTTAATAAAGAAAGGCCTTTTATTTTCTCCGCTGTAATTAATATTTTATACACTTATTGCATGTTGTACACACTGTGAGCAATGGTCGTTGGGGTGCGTGATCCGTGTGGTCATCATCTCGGTGTCACGAACTCCACAAAAATAACACGTGGGGGTCGCGGGCGCCACAACTAATCCCTTTGATTTGGGCCAGGCCCAGGGCCCGGCCCAGATCCCATGTCTAGTCTGGGCCTGGGTCTAACCCAGGGAATAACTGCCTTCACAGTACCTGTGAATTTTCAGCAACCTTTGGGGTCTGAAAATTATGAAGAAAATTTCTTCTGCTCCTTTAAATTCTAACCGGGGGGCTTTTATGAAGGGTAGGGATATCTGCACGTGCATATTCGCCCGTTCCCCTTCTCCAGGCCATTGGGATGTGAAACATTCCCTGAACGTGTCGCCTTCCCATGTGTAGAGCTAATGATGGTTCATGCCCTCATTAATTGAAGTTGTCCCTTCAGATGGACTCTCGTGCCTGGATGTGGCGTTCAGGGTTGGTTCGTGTGAGGTACGCACCCCATTGGTGATTGTTTGTCTAGTTTCCCACGACTAACACATCCATTAGGATTTCATGTTGCCATTTCAGAAGTCCTGCCATCCCCTCACAATATTTCAGCCTATTACTTACTTCATTTTTATCTTCATTTTTATCTTTTCTGCCATTTTTGTTACTCTAGATCTCTCCTTTCGTCTTCTTCCTTGAGCCTCCTCCCACTTTTCCTATTTTCGAAACATCAAAGTTCTAACCTCTCATTTCTTTTGCCATGTCTAACCGAGACGAAACCAATGCCCGTTTCAGCTATTTTGTTGGGAAACGATGGCTATCCGTCGTGACCAGTGATGACTTTCATGTATACCGTAGGTTGTACAACATTCCTCTGTACACAGATCTAAAGATTTCCGGTCCTCGTGTCTCTGCCGTGGATGCTGATGGACTGGCAACACGAGTTGCTCTATTCCACTATATGTTCACTAACAGACTGCAATTGTCATTCTGCCGCCCTATTAGGGATATTTTGGACCTCCTAGAGTTGGCCCCGACACAGCTTCATCCCATTGCCTGGTGCTTGATGATGGCTAGTTGTATTGCCTTTCAGATAGCCCTTGGTGGTTATTCGGAGGATTACCTCTATTTGACAGCTCAAGAGTTTTTATTGGTATATTGCACCAACCGGCTTCCTGGGAATATCTGCAGTTTCCAGTCGTAATCTTTAGAGAAACGCTTTGTCTCCTTGGATAAACATCATTCTTCAATGAAAGAGTGGCAACAACGTTTCTTTTTTGTTTTGGGTTCTGGCTGGGAGTTCCCGGAAAAGGAGTTGAAAGGTTGGGAGTTCCTTGTCCAAGTGGTCTGGGCCAAAGTGCCAAGTTCCAAGTTCCTTTTCCATCAAACTGTCGGAGAGGGAAGAACTTAGGGTCTCCAACGTGATGTCCTGGGTGGTAGGTCATCCCACTCTTTCTAAATCAGATATGTTGCTGACAGATACTAACATTCGGCATTACATAACGCTTCCCTGTCGTTCGCATGTGCTTGGTCGAGAGTTCTTGATGGTTCCTCTCTTAGGGAAAAACGTTGGGCCACCTCTTCTCCGGAAGGTGATTGGGTGAAGCAGCCAAGAACAGGTGAAAGCCCCTCCAAATTTGCTCGCCCTGGGGCTAGGGACCTTCACCCTCGTCCCTCCAGACCATTTCAAACTGCTACGTCTGCCTGTGGTCGTGACTGGCCTTCTAGCTCGTCATTCTGCCTGCCAACAGGGTCTCATTTTTGTGAGTATGTTGAAGGCCCTCGCTCGACATCTCGAGCACTAGGTCACAGGGCCCACGGTGACTCCTGCTCGAGTTCCCAGGTTCCTGCTCATAGGGACTCTGAGAGTTCCATGCACCCATCTTCGTCGAGCGCCCCTTGCAAGGGAAATAGTAGTTCTCACCAAGCCGCTCTGATGACCAGCTCTTTTTCTACCCGCCAAGTCCCACTGGCAAGTAACACACTTGAGATTTGATAAGTTGTGACAATCTTCCTTTCTTAGTACGCTTTGTGAGTCAATTTTTCTTTCAGGTTCAGTTGGGGAAGACGAGGGAGCTGACATTGCCATTGCTTTTCTCTTCTCCAAAACTTTCACCAACTCTGCCGCTCGTGATCCCGGTCAGATGATGGGAGCTTTTCCTTCATTCGAGGAAATGCTTGACCAGGCGGAGGTTCCTTCACTTGAGCCGATGGTTAGAGAGCCAACTCCCTTTGAGGAAAGGCTTGCCCAGGTGGAGGCTGCTTTTCGGGAGTGCTTGATGATGCCACCAGTATCTCTTCTGGAGTCCTTGGGTCTCACTCCTCCAAGCTTCTCTACAATTTCCGAGCCAACAAGTCTCGGTACCACTCCTGGTACATCTTCTGTAGCGGTTGTGGAGGTTACCTCTCCAAGAGTCGTGGGGCCAACCCCTTTGGAAGTTGTTGAGCCGACCATCTAGGAGGTGGTGGCACCGATCCTTATGGAGGTTGTGGAACCAACCCCCCAAGAGGTCCCGACCTCTTCAAAGATCTTGGAGCCAACTCCTTCCTATGTTTTCGAATCGGGCACACCGGCGTTTGTGGGGGTGATCCCTTCTTCAATCTTCCAGCCGACCCTTTCGACCTCTCAGGTAGTTGTTCTTGTATCCTTCGTTCGGACTTCTTCTTATTTTATTATTGTCTCACATCCTGTCGACTATTTGACCCACGAATATTCGGTTCCTCAAACTGAGGAAGATTCTCTGAGCCGTGTAGACGTCATTCTGGTGGAGGATAATTCTTCGCCTGCCTTCCCCCTGACCGGGAATGGTTATGACTGTTCTGAGGCTCCCCAAGGTGAAACTTTTGCTCAAGGTGGGGAGGGGTTTGGCCTTCCGTTCGTGTTTCTTCGGGCTGATCTGTTGTTGGTGTGCGTAGGATCTCCTCTTCCTATTGGGGGAGCTAAGTTGCAGAGAACAAGGCCAGGTTTTGATAAGGCCCAGGAGGAGTCAATTGCAGCGTAAGCTCGGAAGTTTAGACCTATGTTTGCCAATGTAAGTGTATCTTTTTTCCATTGTTTAGCTAGTTTGTAACCTTCGTTGTTGTTTATAACTTTATTTTTTCCGATCTTCAGGCCTCGATCAGTTGGGAGAGATGGTTGCTAAGGATCGGGATGCTCTTGAGGAGGAGTTTAGGGCTCAAAAAGCACTGAACACCCTCATGCACCTGCAGGGGAAAAATTTGAGTGACGATCTTCATGACTTATCCATGGAGCGTAACTCTCTGTTAGAGGACATTGAGTTTAGCAGTCGGAAGATTCCGGCTCAAAGGAAGGAGCTCGAGGTGAAGGATCAAGAGATTAGGACGAAGGATCGCTAGATGCAAGCGAGGGGCCTGGAGATTGAGCTCAAGGATAAAGAGATCCATTTTAGAGATTTGGAAATCAAGGAAAAGGATCTGGAGACCGCTTCAAAGGCCAGGGAGTCGCACTCCACTAGGATGGAGCTCGACGATCTTCAGGAAAGGTTCGATCTCCTTCTTTCTGACAGTGGGAATGCCTGGGCGAAGGTTGGGAAGCTAGAGCATGAGCTGAAGTCTGCTCGGGAAGAGCTTAAGAAGTACCAAGGGGCCGTCGAGACACTAGCAAGGAGGAAAAGGCGCGATGAGGAGGTTCGTTCTCAAATGTTCCACAAGTACATCGGGATTACCATGTCGGAGGATAAATTAAGGACCTCTGCTCGGCAGCTTCAGCTCAAGGTTACTCGTTTAGAGTCTTTTTTGGACGTTGCTCAGCAATGGGCAGATCTCCTTAAGTCCCAACTTAGATTGGCTCCTGCCCTCTATAATGATGCTTGGATTTACGGGTACAGGGAATGTCTTGAACGCCTACGAGATCAGCTGATGGAGAACCCTGAGATTGACCTTCGCACCTTCAATCTTCAAAGGCTTCCTTCGAATTGTAAAGCTTATCGTGAAATACTGACCATGGGCAGAAAGGAGATGCCTCTAGCCTTTTGCGATGCTCCCCCATAATTTTAGCTCCTATATATATCTTTTTGTTTCCAGGCCTGCATGGATTTTTAGTTTAATTCAACAAATATGTACATGAATATACCTTTAGTTTTGTTTGAGCATGGTTGAGTTTTTGTTTCATGTTCTGTCTTTCTTTCCTACTTTTCGAATTTATTTGAATTCTCTCTTTGATCCACTTGCTTATTTTGCTTCCATTCATTTTTCCTCTCAGGCTAGGGTCAGGAAATAGTTAGAAACCGAGCAGTGCACGTTGTCTTGTGGGGAATGAAACCGAGCAGGGCACCCTTCATTTTTGTTTGATGGAAACTGAGTAGGATATACTGTTGATGGAAATGAATCCTAATAATTATTCTTCTCAACTTTTTCTAGACGTGTCTGGGAAGAGTTTATTCCTTTCTAACTTGTTAAGCTTCCTATTCACCTAATTACTTGCCAAATTTGTATTTTGCACACTTGGCAACTTAGCGTCAGTTATGCTTTCGCATTAAATGGCATCCATTCAATTACTGCGTCATGGATTTATTCTTTGTCGACTTTTTGTCAGTTTTGAAGTCACATTGAATGACGCACGCCCTTTCGGTCTCCATGCATTGACTGTCATTAACCCGACGGTTGTGCGTTAATTTCGCATTAACTTCTTGATTAATTCTGTATGTTATACCGATAGTCATGCGCGCTGATTCTGCATTTGCTTCTGCACGTTACGATTTACGGTTTCCTGGAGGGGACACGTGGCTGCTCGAGGCGATTTGTGGAGTTATGATGCCTTGACGTGCCAAACACCAACCCTGCTTATAAAATGACCTCTCATTTTCTTGAGGAATTCATTCGATTTTTTCTGTCTTTTCACATGCATTCTGTGACTTCCAGTATCTCCCATTTGCTTTGCTTTTCTTTTCTCCCTTTTTTTTTATTGATTTTTTATTTATGGTTCCGGTGGCGTCTTTACACCCTAGTGGGCGACAAATCCTCTTGTGGTGTTCATGTTGTCGTTGGATATGGCAATTTGATCATCGAAGATTCGAGTCGCCCATCCCTCTTGTTCTTACCCTTTTGCTTATTGTGTCTAGGCTTGTTCTTGTCCCTTTGTTTACAGGGCTCAACTTCAAAAGCATTTCTGGATATCAGAATCTCTTCGGAGATTTGTACCCAAACTCGCTGCCTACTTG
The DNA here is from genome assembly GCF_004785595.1 of Juglans microcarpa x Juglans regia. NCBI lineage: Eukaryota > Viridiplantae > Streptophyta > Magnoliopsida > Fagales > Juglandaceae > Juglans > Juglans microcarpa x Juglans regia. The sequence continues at coordinate 10,132,575 of NC_054597.1, read as the reverse complement.
TTCACAGCAGAGAAGGGCAAGAACAGTAAGGGGAGTGGTGGTGGCAGTGGAGGATGGCTTTTCGCCCTATAGACAGTTCTCAATGTAGAAATTAACTTCGAAACATTCTGACTTTTAGAGTTGTTTTCATCGTTGCTTCAGCAACTGCCTACCCCACCAAACCACCCACAACTGTAGATCTCGAACTCATTTCGTTCCCCCAGAAGCGTGGATGGGGATTCGGATGCTATAACATGGAGTTGCCCATGCCTTATTCCTTCTCATCAATTTTTCTTTTTCTTCCTTGTAGTCTCAATGCAAATTCTTCCTTGTATCATTGCAACTTTATGATGTAATTTTTCTTATTGTATCTTTGCGACTTCATGATGTAATTTTCTTCTTGTAGTCCTGTATGAATAATAAAATGATTTTGTATACCTAGTTTTATGGTTTTTGCCTTTTCCTTGTTGCATTTTATTTTTGCTACTTTTCCTTTCGTTTTCTTTTATTTCTTTAGCCTCTTCCGATGGCTCTTTGACTTGTGCTCCTTATGAGTTCTGATCCATGGTCGATTCCTTATGGCCAGTCAAGGGATTGGGCTTGTACGTTGCGAAGGTCTGCAAGTCCAGCCTAGGGGCTTGTGTTCTGACTGACCGTTGTTTAGGGCAGAGCCCGAAGGCTCTAGTCCTTAGCCAATGCCTTGCAGGCAGCAACCTAGCACGAAGGTTGGCAAGTCAAAAGACTAGTGTTCCGAGTGGCTAGTGTTCGGGATAGAGCTTAGGGCTCTGGTCCTTAGCCAATACATCGTGACCAATCAAGAGACTGAGCTTGTACCCCACGAAGGCCAACAAGTCCAATCTAGGGACTGACTTGTGTTCTGAATGGCTGTTGTTTAGGGCAGAGTCTAAGGGCTTTGGTCCTTAGCCAATGCATCACAAACAACAACCTAGCACAAAGGTTGACAAGTCAAGGGACTTGTGTTCCGAGTGGTTAGTGTTCGGGTAGAGCTTAGGGCTCTGGTCCTTATCCAATACTTCATGGCCAATCAAGAGACTAGACTTGTACCGCGTGAAGGCCGGCAAGCCCAATCTAGGGACTAGCTTGTGTTCCGACTGATGTTGTTTAGGGCAGAGTTCGAGGACTTTGGTCCTTAGCCAATGAATCGCAGACAGCAACTTGGCACAAAGGTCGGCAAGTCAATGAACTTGTGTTCTGAGTGACTATTGTTCGAGCAGAGTTCAGAGCTTTGGTCCTTAGCCAATACTTTGTGGCCAATCAAGAGACTGAGTTTGTATCCAGTGAAGGTCGACAAGTCCAATCTAGGGACTGACTTGTGTTCCGACTAGCTATTGTTCAAGGCAGAGCTCAAGGGCTCTGGTCCTTAGCTAATGCATCGCAGGTAGCAAGAGATTGAGTTTTATCTGTTTCGAGTTTTGACAGCAGGGGATATGAGAATAGAACATTGGAGTTAGTTCATAAAAAATTTATTGACAAGTTGCTATCATACACTGTGGGGTGGCATTATGGCTTTCATACAAAATATTTCCTTAAGTACTTAGCATTCCATGGGTGGGGTAGTTCGCGACCTTCTTGATCCTTGAGTGAATAAGAGCCAGGCCTCCCGGTTGTTATTACTAAGTACGACCCTTCCCATTGAGGGCCTAGTTTACCTTCTACCTAGGTGGTGACTCCCATCTACTTTAGGACCATGTCTCCTATCTTAAAGTTTCGAGGCCGCACTCGTTTGTTGAAGTATCATTCAACCTTTCGTTTATTAGTCATCGTTCGACTTATTGCTTCCTCTCGCATTTCTTCTAAGAAGTCTAAGTTTTCTTTCAACCCTTCGTCGTTGCGCTCTTGGTTGTATTGTTGTACTCAGAATGTGGGTATGGTCACCTTCACCGGTATTATGTCGTCGGTCCCATAAACGAGGGCGAAAGACATTTCCCCTGTGGGGTCCTTACTGACGTTCAGTATGCCCATAGTAAGCTAAGGAGTTCCTCGGCCCATCTCCCTTTTTGGTTTCCCAGTTCTTTCTTCAGGATTTTGAGTAGCGTCTTGTTGGTGGCTTCTACTTGTCCATTCGCCTGCAGGTGTCCTGGAGATGAATACGTAGTTTTGATTCTGAGTTTTGAGCACCACTCTCAATAATGGGAGCAATCAAATTGACATCCGTTGTCTGATATGAAACTTTAGGGAATTCCGAATCGACAGATTATAGATTTCTAAAGGAAATTTGTAATCGCTCGTGTTGTGATCGTTGCTAGGGCTTCTACCTCCACCCATTTTGTAAAGTAATCGACTGCCACTACAACGAATTTTACCCCTCCTTTGCCCCCAGGGAGCTAACCAATGAGGTCAAACGCCCATTGTGTGAAAGGGTAGGGGGAGGTAAGCTCTTCGGGAGGATAATGGGGAATAGGTGTGTGTACTTGGCACTAAGTACTTCGCATCTTTGAGGGAGTTAGGCCAATAATATCCTGCCCGTGCAGCTCGTGCTGCTAGAGCTTTTCCACTTGACTGGTTTCTGCAGACTCCTTCATGTACTACAGCCAGTACATATTGAGCTTGCTTGGGTGAGATGCATCTCAGAAGGGGCTCGACGAAACCTTTCCTATCAGGATTCCTTCCACCAATGTGAAGCGAGCCGTTCTATTCCTGATCTTTCTTGCCTCTTCCCGGTCATCTGGAACAAGCCCCTCCTAAAGGAATTTTATAATGTTGATGGTCCACTTTAGGGGTTGTAATATCTGGACCATGGACATTCCAATCCCAATGGCTGGTATGTCAATTGTCCGGATTGTGGTGTGATCTAGAAGAGGTGTTTCTTCTTGGCCTGAGGCAACTTTTGCTAGTCGATCTACTTTTAGGTTTTCTCCCTCGGGATTTGCTGTACGTGGGAATATTGGAAGAGGTCACGTTTTTCTCCTACTCGCTGGAGATACTTCTTCAAATTTTCCTCTTTAGTAGTAAACTGTCCCATTACTTGGCTGACTACCACCTTGGAGTTGGCCTTTATTTTGACCTGAACAGCACCTAATGACTTGGCTATTGTCAAACCAGCAAGTAATGCCTCATACTCGACCTCATTGTTGGTGGCTTTGAAGCCAAGCTTGAGCACATAGTTGAGTTCTTCTCCAGATTTTGTGATTATGTGCACTCCTACTCCTCCTTCGGCCCAGCAGAATGAGCCGTCGACGTAGACCTGCCAAGGTTTGCTTTGGGATGTAATGATTATCTCTTCTAGAAAGTCTGAGAATTCAACCACAAAATCTGTCAATATTTGTCCTTTAATTGTAGTACGAGGGAGGTATTCGATCTCAAACTCGCTCAGTTCAATCGCTCAGTTAGTCATTCAGACAAATATATCGAGTTTTTGTAATATTTTCCTCAATGGGACGTCTTTGAGTACCTTTATTGGGTGGGCTTGAAAATATGATCTTAGTGTTTTGGCAGCGATGGCCAACACGAATGCTAACATTTCTGTTCGGGGATATTTGGCTTACTCTTAACTAGAAGGTCGTCTATATAGACTTCCATATTCCGTTCGATTTGATCTTTGAACATTCGGTTGACCAATTGCTAGTATGTTGCTCTTGCATTTTTGAGATCGAATGACATTGCTTTGTAGCAGTAGAGGGCTCAGTCAATGATGAATGCAGTCTTTTCTTCATCGTCTGGGTGCATCCTGATCTGGTTGTATCCCGAGTATGCATCCATGAAGCTGAGTAGGGGTGTCCTGCTGTTGAATCTACTATCAAATCTATCCTTAGTAGGGGGAAGCTATCCTTTGGGCAGACTTTATTTAGGTCAATGAAGTCTATGCACATCCTCTACTTTTCACTTGCTTTTTTTACTAAGACGACAGTGGAGAGCCACTCAGGGTAATGTACTTATCTGATGAACCCTGTGGCTAGAAGACGATCCACTTCCTCGGCGATGGCCGCATACTTCTCTGCGTTGGAGCTGCGGCTCCATGCAAACACGTCTTAATGTTCAACGAGGAGTCGTCTCATGGCCTGGCTCAACTCGGTGGCCATCTTAGTCCCCATTCGAACAGTGCACTTCGGCTTTCCTGGATCCACTGGCACTAGGGCCAAGGGTTCATTAGGCTCTACCTGCCGTAGTGCCTCTTCATCTCTTACTTCTCTGTTCAGCTCAGTCAGTTCCAGGAGTGGGGGTAGGATGATTGCTTCTTGGTCTTCTTTGAGGGTTCGGACCTTTATTGCTTCGGGTTTCATTTCTCATTTATAGTAGTCTCTTACAGTTTTCTGTTCACCACGCATTTCCCCCATCCCAGATGGAGTTGAAAATTTTACTTTGAGGTTGTATGTGGAAGTTATCGCTCTCATATGGCTCAGGGTAAGACATCTGAGAATTGCGTTGTAGGAGGATGGGTCTTTCACCACAAGGAAGTCTACCATGAGGGATGTCTTGGGGGCTATTCCGGCCAAAACGGGTAGAGTGATTGCTCTGATAGGCTGGACCATGTCTCCGATGAAGCCTTTGAAGGGTGTTGGCACTGGGTATAGCTGGTCTGGCGTGATCCCCATCTGAATAAACGCCTCCCAGAATAGAATGTCAATGGAATTGGCATTATCGATCAACACTCTCCTTGTCGAATAATTGGCGATTTGCATTGTTATGACCAGGGCGTCATCATGGGGCATAGCAAGCATTCTTCGTCCTTCTCACTGAAAGTTATAAAGTGCTCTCTTGGTTGGGCCTTGGCACCAGGGTCTGACCTATGGGAAGTGGACACTTCTTCATACCTGGCTTTTCTGGCATGGGCCTTTCATGCTGATGAGGTAGTCCCTCATTCAGCATATCTTTCAACTATTATACGTATCTCGCCTATCGGGACTTCTCTTCTATTCTGGCTCTCTTGACGCGGACTTGCTTGGTGCTGATCTATAGTTTTTCTCCTAGCAGGGCTCCTGTTTCTCCGGGCAGGGCTTCTGCTTCTCCTAGGACACCAACGATCACCACATTGTTGGCTACTCTTTCATGACCATGTTGGTCCATATGAGCTTCCATTTCTTCCATTTTTCACCTCATGGTGAAGCAATCTTTAGTTCGATGGCCTCCAGTCTTGTGGTAGGTGCAATATGTAGGATAAGCTGAATCCCGTCTTTGGTTGTCTTGAGAGTTTGGTCCTTTCTCACTTTCTACCATCATGTTAGAATGTAGGCGTGGCACAGCTTTCTCACAGGAAATTCGCTCTTCCTTTCATTTTGCTTCATGGGTTCTCTTCTTGTCCTCTTCTCAGATTGGTCTTTTGCTTTGGTCCTTCACCCTTTTGTCTGCTCTTTACATTTCAATCTGTCTAGGAGCTGTCAGCGCTCAGAGTGTATCCTCAGCATTTATAAAACTGTTTGCGCGGTCTATGAACTCCCTTAGCGAAGTTGGGGTCTTTCAAGCAATTTCCGTCATAAAGGGGTTGCGAGGCCAGACTCCCCTTAATAATGTTGCCAAGGTAATTTTCTCATCTTGGTCATCCGTCGTCATGCACTCTTTGTTAAAGTGAGAGAGGTATGACTTGAGGCTCTCATCGTCTCTCTGCTTTACAGTTAGAAGGTAGGCAGCAGGTCTCCTCCTCTTTCGGCTGGCCATGACTTGAGTTAAGAAGAGACGAGCTAACTCGTTGAAGTTGATGATGGTCTTAAGCCATAGAGACCCAAGCCAAGCTCGTGCCGCTCCCTTCAACATAAGGGGAAATGCTCTGCAGGCGACCTTACTAGGGAAACTGTGCAGGGTCATATGTGCCTTGAAAGTTTCTAGATGTTCCAAGGGATCTTTTAACCCGTTATATGCTTCCATCTGTGGTACTTTGAATCTCGAAGGTAAAGGTACCGCCATAACCTCGGAGTTGTATGGTAGCTCAGCACTGATGAGAAGTTGATCAATAGTTGATGCTGGGCCTATATGCTTAGCCACCTTATCGTACTTGTTTTGGAGCTTTTGGATCTGGAGGTCCACCCTTCGTCGTTCTTCCTTCGCCACTGTTGCAATGGGGAGTTGGCGGATTTCGAAGTGATGACTTTGTTGATCTCCTTCTGGTTCCCTATCGCCCCCTCGTAGGACAACATTCTCTCGACGAAGGGTCTCCATGTCGTCCATAAGTTTCTATATGGTTGCAGCTTGTTCATTGAGTATTCCTTCCATTGCTTTGGATCTTGCCTTTTCATGTTGCAAGCTCTGAAAGCGTGTTGTCGTCGACATACGAAGGACATGCTATTTATGGGAAACATATATCCCATAGACGGCGCCACTATTGATGTCGTATTTCGCGGGCCTAGAAGATTCCACGCTGACAGTGCTTGGGACACAATGCTCAAATTCTTCCCTACAGGAGGAGATGGAGACCTCGGGATCCGTGGTACCTCTGACACTCAAGTTAGTTTCAATGTAGGAGAGGAAGAGAGAAAGCAATATAAATGTATGTAAAATGTTAACCTTATCGTTGATTGTAGGAGGCGTCTATTTATACCTGTCGGTCTGGTGTCCATGGTAATGGGGTGTTGCTCTGTAGAAGATCGGATATTCATGCCACCTACTCGCCGTGCTATAAGGCATTTAGGTTTGACGGGAGTGTTCCGAGCTTTGGGTTGCATTGAATGCGGCATGCTTTTTTCCCTAGGTTTCTCCCATCTCATTAATGCGGCATGCCTTTTTCTCTAAACTTCTCTGTCTGTCATGTTTCTCCCATCAACGAGCACATTTGTCCTTTGATTAGTGGTTTCCAGGCTGTCTTCCTTGCCATACGTTTTGCTATGATTTTTCTATCTACTCATCCCTTTGATCTGGACCTTCGATGTATACATGACCAGGCCCGGATCCCATGTCTGGTATGGGCTTGGTCCTGGGTTTATCCCAGGGAATAACTCCATTCACACTATCCATATTGTAAATGCTTTTTATGAACTCTTTTTTTCTTTTATTTTATTTAACATATTTCTTGGAGTTTTTTTACTTGAACAAACATGTTTGGTTAGGAGGGATCTTGAAAATGTTCAAAAAATTTTGAGATTTTATTTTTAATTTTTGAGATGTGTTTTCATTGGTCAAGTATACAGCTAGCTAGTATATGGGATGATCATTGATCTCCAAGAGATTTCCAATATAACATATCAGGAGAATTCTCTCTTCCATTAATGGTAAAATACTTGAGATTAATTTTTCAGCATATTCAAAGTAACATTCGCTCCATTACAAGTGTCACTGTCCTTCGTGTTTACAAATATCAAAGAGAGTGATCATGCATGCAAAGATACTTATCTATGGGTTTGTGAAGAAAAATAAAATCAGCAAAGATTACTAAAAAGTTGTCAAAATCGATAACTTTTTTATTTACAAGTATAAAAAAAGCTTTGCTTTTAGGGTTATATATATATTATTTATTTATAAACTAGGTCTCATTTGTTTTCACAGATGAAATGAGTTGAAATAAAAATAAAAATTTGAATAAAATATTTTTAAAATATATTTTTAATATTATTTTTGTTTTAAGATTTGAAAAAGTTAAATTATTTTATTTTGTGTGAAAAATTGAAAAAATTATAATAATTATATGAAATGAGACAAAATTATGAAATGAGATGAAAATGATTATGAAAATAAACAAGGCCTAAGTTGTAGGAAAGGAGAGATGAGAGAGAATAAATTAGTCAAATAAGTTTGGTCAATGCTACAGTTCTCAACAAATCCGTTGAAATATTGTGGCTCAAAAACATCGTGTATTGTTTTTTAAAAAAGAAAATTTTATTATATAAATTTTATATTTATTTTTTTAAAATAAGTGAAACTTACCTTTTTTTTAGGGGCCGAGAGGGGGGGGGGGAGGAGGACGGAACCTCCGGCGTTTATTAAAGTCCTCACTTATGGCAGAAGAAAACTGTATTTACAAGGATATTATCAATAAAATAAAATCAACAATTACAAGTTGAAAACAAACAAACCCAACCTATGACTTAAACACTCCTAAATAAGGAAGACTCATCTTATCCGTTTTAAGCAAATCTTTTAAAAAACGTGGAATATCATTATAATTATTCCATGTGCAGCTAGATCCTCAGCTCCCATGCGTGCCAAAAAATCTGTCGGCGAATTATCTTGCCTATAGACATGATAAATAGAGTAATTCAACCCCGACAAAAGATCTAAGATCTCCTCCCAATAGTCTTCAAAGTACCAAAGGCCACATCTTGCTTTCTCCACCCACTAAATCATAAGCATAGAGTCCATCTCTAGGTCTACATTAACTGTGCTCAACGTCTTCACTAACCGCAAACCATGTAATAAGACCATTCATTCAGCAAATGTATTTGTACCATGTCCAATATGCACCGCAAAGGCACGAATCAGATCACCATTTGAGCTTATAATCACCTCCCCAACACCTGCTCTCCTTGGGTTGCCTAAAGAACTACCATCTGCATTCATTTTTAATTTCCCTTCCATCAGCTTCCACCATTTGACAACCTGCACATTCTCCTTTATTGGCTTTTTAATGGGAATATTAAAACTTTGTAAAATCTAAGCATCCCTATGCGAGAGAGAGGCACCTACAGATAATTTTTCTCCTACTCGACCAACCCATAACTAAATAGACCTCCAAATCAAGGCACTAGATTCAAGAATACCCTCCATGCAGTTTGTACATCGACGCAACCAAAGCCTCCAAGTGATGATGAGAGGAATTAAACACATCAACTGTCCCATTTGTGATCTTTTTGTAGCCTTTTGAAGCTACATTGCAACAATCTCTTGCCAACGTTGTCCAGGAACATAAGGAATACCCACAAGTACAATTGCTTTTTTCATTACTTAGCAAATTCACCTGTTGCCAAAACATGATCTTGGTCTTCATAATCACCATTCACACAATAATCACATTTAGAAATAATAGGAATACCAGTCTTTTTGACTCGATCATCTACACTAAGAGCAAGACTAAAAGCTTTCCACACCATAACAGAAAAATATGTTTTGGTAAACAAGAGTGCCAAACCCATCTTGTTCACTAAAGTTTAGGAGCTTGTACTCGAATGATGTCCCAAGCACTTTTAGTGGAGAAATTCTCATCTGAGTTGCTTTTCCACACCAAGATATATTATCCTTCTCGAGTTCTACCAAGCGTTTGGAGGACGACCTCCGCTTGCTCCATACCCAAAACTCTTTGAAGAAAATCAATATCCCAACCATTTTCCAACTTGAAATTATTCACTCGAAAGTTAGGAAAATTTGTGATTGATAGACTATCACAAAGAGGGTCATCATCTAATCAAGAATCTCTCCAAAAAGAGATGTTACCATCTTTAATACGTCATTTGGAATTTCTAAGCACCTCCGGCATACAAGAAATGATCATTCTCTAAAATCTAGTACCTTTGTTCAGGTGAACCAAAGAAATATGATTATGTGTAACATACTTAGCCCGGAAAAAATTTGACTAAAGAGAATCATCCTTTATAAATTTCCAAGCAAATTTCATGTGATAGATTTTTGGACTTCAAAAAGATTTTTAAAGGCCCAGTCCACCCTCTTTTGACCAAATATGTCATTAACCTTATTTAAAAGAAAAAAACTCAATTGCGGCAAGTTTGGTGCTTCCTGTCGTCTCAAGAGGTTTATTTTATTTTATTTTATTTTATATTTTTAAGAAAAATGAGTTACGTGAATACACAATCCAAAAATCAAATGAGTTATGAAATGCTTTTTATAAAAAAACAGTTATGAGAATTGAACTCAAAATCTTGACAATTGAAGTATAATTAACAACCCTTGTGTAAATACAAAAAAGAAACACCCATATTTTGTACTATGTTAGCTTCAGTAAATTTTTGTTATTTAAACAGCATAATGATTTGTACAAGTTTTATATGTACAAATATTATATAATATTTTGTTAAAAAATGGATCTCTTTACAAAAAAAAGCATAAACAAATAATATTTTTATGGTGATTACTCATAAAAAATAAAAACATATTTGTCTCTTGAATGCTAAATATAATTTTAGAAGGCGTAAATTTTGCGCACTTTTTTTTTTTTTTAAAAAAAACTTGAAGTCTACCATTAAAAATAAATTTTTTTATAACATTTTCTTATAAGTAAGGATACCCTCACAATAACTTTTTACAATATATTTTACAATTATTTTTTAAATAAGAGTATTTTTATAAAGTAATATTATTTTTTATAAAGTATTTTGTAAAAGTACTCATCATTTTAAATTATAATTATATAAAGTATTGTAAAAAATATTGTGCCTTTATTATTTTTCTGATCTCTTTTCTTGAAGCACTCTCAATGGCTTTTTTAATTAGCAATTTTTTGTAAAATAGAGAACAATATGTCAAGATATGACTTCCATTAGATTATGAAAAATAAATGCAAAATATATATGAGTTAAAGTACTTCTCTACATTTAATATGTACTATTCATCTACGTAAATATATATATATTTTTTTATTTCCCTCATTTTCTGATCTTTCTGAATACTTCTCACATTTATATTTTTATTTATAAAACATGAAAAAATTATAATATTTTTAGAAAATCTATTTTAATAAAAATAAAAATAGTCATGTTAAAAAGTTTTCAAAACATCATAAAAAGATAAAAAGTTAAAAAAAAGAAAAGAAAGAAAGATAAATCAGATCTTTTCATCTTTATTTTCTTTCTGATCTGCTATTGATGTTATTTTGGCAAGAGAGAGATATTATATTCACATTAATATATGAGAAATATTGAAAGATATGAGAATATTACAAATTAAATAGTAATTAGAAAAATATTTAAAATGAATAAAGAAAGAAGAAATAAATAAATAATATTTAAATAATATAAAAAAATAGATAAGTTTATGTATGGTGTAAAAGCCATTTGTTAAAATATAAAAAGTGAATTTTAATGATATATTTTAAATAAAAAAAATTAGGAGTACTCTTAGATTGTATTTAAAAAGTATGAGAAAATAGAAGACTGTGGCACGACTGCACGAGAGATATGTCTAGGAAAATTAAGCGTTTGTTTGGATATTAAAAATATTTTAAAATATTTGTTAAAACTGTTGATAAATAGAAACAAAATAATTTATAAAAAATAGTGAAATAGTTTAAAAATAATTAATAACAATTATTTCCTAAAGATGCCCTAAGCAATACAATTTTCTATTTCTTTTCTTGCCACAGAGGAAGGGTTGTGGAAAGGTATAAATACAAGAATAAGAATGTTGAATCAGCAAAGAATCCTCCTCCTTCCTTCTCCAACAATGGTACTCCATTTTCGTGATTGCTTAGACTACAGGGCTTCGAAGAGGTTCCCAGTGAACCTTCCTGACGTACATATACCTCGCTTCTCGTCCCCATTTTGCCAAATCATTCAAAGCCTCTCTGCTCTGCTGTTCATCTTCCATTTCCGCCACAATCCTCGCCTATCCAACTCGGTATTCGTTGAATTTCTCATTTATTTAATATGCCTGATTAATTGTGAGTGCTATCTAATTCATTAGTTTGGTTGCTCGAGAAAAATTCTAGAAAATGTTGGAGTTTAAGCCTTTTCGCTCTTTATTTGGGAAACCCTGAAAACCGGGATGATTCGAATGATGGGAAACGTTAGATATTAGAATTTTAGGGGTGGTTTGCTAATTTTTTGCTTTAATAGAAAGCATAAGATAGAGGAATCTAAATGTCTTTTTTTTTTTTTTTTCATTTTATTGGCAACAACCAAAAGGAAGGCCGAAGGGAAGTGATATATGTATGATTTTCAGTCAAGGATTAAAAGGCCTTCTTTGGACGCAGAGACGATTGCTTAATCTATGCGCCGCGGGGGGTGGGGGGTGTTCATGCCATAGTGATTATCTGCAGGAGGAAATCCTAGTTCTCTTAGCTTTACCAGTTAATCATTCAAGGTGCTTTACATGGGCAGCTAGTTCTATCATCCCTTTAGACTTGTAGATCGAAATTGAATGTATTTTAATCTTAGCTTCAGCTGTAACTGCATATTATCTCTTCCTTTGTGTATGTGATGTGAGTGTAAGTGCCTTTTATTTGAATCAGCTGCTTGAGTTGTGAACTTTTTACAATTTATGGCTCTCAAAACCAAGTTTTGTTATTCTATGTTCTGCAACATGTACATCTAATTATTTTGTAATGTCTTAGAAGATGTAAAGGTGGGAATCTGCTTGCTATGCCCTATGATTCTGCAAAGTTAATAAATGTACGACAGCTTTTGTAGCAAGTACTATCTCTCTTTTGTAACAAGAGGAGGGTTTGGGGTTCAATCCCATGAAAATTGGGGTGGGGAGGGTGGTTGCCTCTGGATTTGAAGCTGGCTACGAACCTTTGGATATGGATGGAGCGACCTTTTAGTTATGTCTTTGAATAGAACGGTATAATATGTTTTAGAACATCTTGTTTGTAGATCATGCAAGTTCTTACTTTTACAAATTGGAAGATTGGTTGGTATATGATTTTATGGCAAAATTAATGTTCCATGATTTTCAGGTGTCATATATATGCCTGTAGAAATGGCTGTTCCAAAAGTAAACAACAAAATGCTTGAAGAACTTGAAGACATGGGATTTCCTAAAGCACGGGCAATACGAGCTCTTCATTATTCTGGTGAGCAATTTATGGGAGATACCATGTGTGTGTCTGATGTTGATGTGTGGTTTCCAAACCTTGCATGAATGTGACTCAAGGAGAAATATAACTGCAACATAATGCTGATCAATTAATGGGGTTTCCATGATGTTGGTCTGGGAGGCAACAATGTGAATTCTAGGTAGGGGTGAGGCCATGTTCAATGCTGCAGCATGTGATTTAGCATGCACCATAAGAGTATAGCAGTAGTAAATTTTGCTTGGTTCCCATTGGTATGCACTCCTATCTAGTGATGTTGCTAGTGAAGTTATCTAGCGTAGCTAAGGATACTTAAGTTGTATATGAGGAAATCACTTCATGCAAAAGGCTGAAGATGATGATCTGATACTTAGGCATGCTCTCTTGATTGTTGATCCCGAAAGGAATTCTAGCTTTGAGGACTGGTCTTCTAAGCATTCATGTTGATAGGGAATATTGTTACTTGTCTTTCAGAGTCATTATTTGCAGTTGTGCTATTTTCCTGATTGTGAACATAATTGTTTCTGTTAATCAGGTAATTCTAGCATAGAGGCATCTGTAAATTGGATGATTGATCATGAGAACGATGCAGATATTGACCAGATTCCCTTGGTATGCTTTCTCATCTTGATTGTATTCCTTTCTGACATCACATAGGGATTTCTGTAGTGTTGATTCTTACTTGATGACATCCCTATTTTGATTTTCTGTCTTTATCAACTAATATGGCTTTTATTATGCTTATTCTTTTCCTTTTACTCTCCCCCAACCCTTTGCCCCTCTCCCCCTTGTTGGGTTTGTGGAGCCTGGTTTATTATTGTGGCGGCCCAACTTGATGACTCAACCCGACAAGGATTTGTTATAGTTTTTGAGCAGATTTGCAATGAGGCTTGTGCCATGGAGCATAGGCTTCCGCCGTGTAACCCTATAAATATGTTTATTATGAACATTGTGGCCAACTGAATAGTGAAATTTTGCCACAAAGTGTATTTTGTGATTCCTCAGCATTATAAAATCCTCTAGAGCAACGTAGACGTAGGCACGTTGCCGAACCAAGTAAATTTGTGTCGTATGATTGATTGTTTGTTTGCTTTCTTGTTTCTTTTGCTTTCTTGTCATCGTTATTTATAACACCCCTCTCCTGATTCCCACACCCTAGCAGTAAAGAAGAGGCATGATTTTCATATCAATCGTGTTTTCAATCATGATGAGAATATATTTAGCAACTAAAACTGCAGCGTAAAGTGAAAGTCTATTTCATGAGATCTTTGATTGTCGCATGGTACCTTCTTGTATCTATTCTTTGTAAATGTCTTCTATTAAAGGGATGAGAAGCTCAGCAGGAAAGTCAATGCCTTATAATATGGAGTATGATCATATGATAAAAAAAGATTGTCTCATTAAGGTGCGGTTTGGATAGTGAGACGAGATGAGATGCTTTTAGATGAAATTTGAATAAAATATTGTTAGAATATTATTTTTTAATATTATTATTGTTTTGAGATTTGAAAAAGTTGAATTGTTTATTATATTTTGTATGGAAAGTTGGGACAATTTTAATGATGAGATGAGATGAAACACTTTCTCTATCTAAACGGGGCCTATAATGACTTTTTTGTGGACGGGTTTGATTAGGTTGTGAGAGCTGAAGTTTAGAAGGAACAATCCATTGCATTTTATCTCAAATCTTTTTGAATATGGTCTTCTTTTATGTTAGTTTGTTGTTTGTTTGTGTGTACTTTTTGAGATTTGAAAAATGTTCTTTGCCTCTTGCAAGCATTGTTGCTCGATCTCATTCTTTGAGAAGGAGGTCGAGAGAAAGGTTTTAGGGTGCAAATGTTGATACATATTGCACGTGACATTAAAGAATCTTTGGTCTTGCACATAGTCACTACTTTGCTTGAATTGTTCAACTTCTCCCAGATAGCAGTGGACATTGATGTTGAGACTCCCCAACCATTCCATATCACAGAGCTAATGAAAATGAAGGCACAGGAACTAAGGTTTCCTTTTCTGCTTCTTTGCAACATATCTTATTTTATATACTCGTTATTTCTCATCATCTAGAAATTCCATTAGCTTCTTTCCCAGTTTTGACCTTTATATGTATTATGTTTTAATCTGGTTTGACATTGGAAATTTTTTGGGCTCATCTACTATGTCTGGCTGGCCGGTTTCTTTCTATGACTACTAATCTTGCCATGTTTCAGGGATCGAGCACACAAGATGAAAGAAGAAGAAGAAGAAAAGAAATTAGAAAGACATAGGGAGAGGGTATGCGGTTTTTTTTTTTTTTTTTGATAAGTAAAAATGTATTAATATGAATAGGCATAACCAAGTACACTTAGTGTATACAAGAGAAAACACCTAGCCTATTTATGGTTTTTCCCTTTCCTTTTATGATAACTCCTTTATCTTGCTTTTTACTTCACTTTTCTTTCCGTTTCTATTTGTTGATATGAGATTTGATATCACTTACCAAAAAGAAGACATGAGATCTCATATCTCTTCTCACTTTTTCTATTGCTTTTTTTTGGGAGGGGGGGTTCAGGACAGAGAATTTTATATAGTGCTCTAGAACATAAGTAGAAAAGGTGCCAATATCTTTAAGAGAATTTTTTAAGCTCAATTGACAACTTAAAATGCATTGCAGACTGTTTGTTCATAAGAGATGAAGTTGGGAAAGTAATAGAACTTTCTATCTTACAAATGAAGGTTAATACTAGCTTTTCTACTTATACACTTGAAATTTTCTTACAAGTTTACTCTTTGAGTCTTTTATAGAAGTTCCATTGTTAAAATAATAAATGCAATGGCATTCCTTTTAAGATGATTATTGAGTTTCTCAGCTTAATAGACATGATTACGTTGTGAACTTGCCACGACTTTGCTGTCTGTTAGAATATCTTATTGCGGCCACATTGGTTGATTTTTGTCAGATCAAACTCTTTTGGTTTTATTTTGGAATTCTTAAGTACTTGTTTGACACCACACATTTCTGTATTGTAACCTAGATAGCTATATTGTTCCAGGAGAGGATTCGAGCCAGTAAGGACCTCAATGAGGCAAAGCGAACTACAGAAGAAAGTGAAAGAAAACGGTCTGTCAGAATTCTGCATTGCTCTTTCTATATAGCAGTTCCATATCTGTTTATCCCTTTTCCTTTCTAGATACATGGGATTGTATTTTCCTCTAACTTAAAGTACACATATCTGTATTTGGTTTCTTCAGCTATTTAGCCCTACGAAAAGCAGAAAAGGAGGAGGAGAAAAGAGCAAGGAAGAAAATTCTACAGAAACTAGAGCAGGATAAGGTGTGAGAAAATTTTGGCCACCTTTCACTATACTGACTATAACCCTGCAAAGATCAGCATTTTGGACTAGTAGATCATATTTGATAGATTTCAATATCCTAGTCTTAAAGCCTTTGCTGAACGAATTTCATTGTCAAGTCAGAACATTTTAGGGCATAAACAAGAAGTAAGATGAAAAACCTCGCTATACATCATGTAGCTTTGCTATTCAGCGGATGTACATTTTGCTAGGTGGGAAATACAAGATCAAGGTTTTAAAAATAGATGGGCAAACCTGTAAGCCCAAGTAAGCAACTGCCACTAAAGAAGTGTGGCCAGATTTTTCTCAATTTGCAATACTTCCTACATTACATATAGACAGTTGTAGTGTTTTTATCGTCATTAAATCTTGTGCTATCCAATAGTGACCTTTGGGATAAATGGTGAGCAGCTGAAAGGGAATATGAGCCTTCGCATTGGGAAATATCGATGATTAAATATCTCCCACTATCCAATATTTTGGCTTTTGTTACCTGTATCATTGATCAGATATATAATAAAACAGTAAGGAATGGCAATGTGGAAATAGAGGAAAAAAAAGACGGCCAATGTTCGACATAGAAAGCATGAACAAATTTGGTGCTGTATTGCTTAAAACCTGCATCTGAGCTGAGGGCAAAGACAAATGTAAAGGGTCACTAAGATGGAAGATGAGTACAGAGATGGTCACTCAAACTCTGACCTTCCCAATGAGCTCTCTTGTGAAATCAGCACTTATCCCAAAAACTTAAGCTGATTGGAAGCCAGACTCTCCTTCAATAAGTGAGCCCAACACATGAAATATTTAATAAATGGTTATAAGTGTAGAGTTAGGGTTTGAACTTAGGACTCCTGCTCTAATACCTTGTGAAATAATTACTTGTCCCAAAATTTTAAGCTAATGGAAATAAGTAGATTTTATTATTTATATTATATCTTTAACATCTCTCTCTCTCTCTCTCTCTCTCTGACCTTAAAGACCTATAGATGAGCAGGAACATTAAAAAACCAATAGTTTTATGTACTAAACACATGCCCAAAAGATTGGTTTGAGATTGCCACTAAATTTGAGACAGCATCATAACATATCACTGTTATATCCTTTGCAGCTGGTTTAGCATGATCCTTACTAAGAATTCAATTGAATATTACTGATTCAAGGTTTGATGCTACTCTCAAGATTCTGTGTGAATAAAAAAATATACATGTCTTCACAGGTAGAAAGAGGGTTTCGAGTAGGATTGCCATCGGAAAGGCCTGAAGCATTAAAACCTTCCATGCCTATTTTGCAGGGAAAAAAAGTACGGGTTTTGAAAGTAGTATCTATAGATTTTACCACTGCTATATCTTATTTCAAAATTTATATTTTTTTTGTTTTTACTGAAATTACTGGATGAAACTATTTTCATGTGTAAGTTGCAGGCCTCATTGCCTGTGAAGTCTCCTACAAAAGTAGAGCATATGAGGGAATGCTTAAGGTCAATTAAGCGCAGTTACCTGGTATATGGCTTATTCTCTGTCTTCCAGCATATTCTGCTTGTTAAAAACCAATTATCCCAAAAGATTACACTGATGGGAAGAGCTAAATTTAATCATTTTATTTATATTCTAATCCCCTCTCACATGTGGGCTAGACATCCTTTTAACTTGTCGCACAACCATGCCATGCATGGGAAAATTATTAATTTTTTACTCGGTTTATAATCAAACTATGAAGATTTTTATTCTATCACTAATTGTAATAAATAAGATATAGACAAAGAAGATGAAGCGTTATAGAGGAAAGAATATGAAGTGTTCTGAACTTTTAAAATTCCAAAATGTCTAGTATCTAATTACATGATCTTTGAAATTATTTTATTTTAAATAACCATGCTCGTGGTCATTTAATGTAGGGGTGCATGACGTGGCTTAATCTTCGCAAATTATATTAAAATTCCACTTTCTAGTATTTAGTTACATGACCTTTAAAAAATTTTAATTTAAATGACCAAACTCGCTATTTAATGCAAGAGTGGAAGACGTGGCTCAACAGGAGCAAAGCTCCTGCTTTTGAAAATTATATATGTTATAGGTTTGTAAATTAGTATGTTATAGAAAAAAGCCCTAATTTTGATAAGGATGAAATGTGTGTGTGTGAGAGGAAAAGAGTAAGAGACACGGGGTTCATGATTGAAGTGGAAATTGAATAGTCTTTTTTTAATGGCAATTAAAAAAGGAGTAATTATTCATTAAAAAAAAAGGATCAATAATAAAATGGTTAGAAAACTTCATATTATTTAAATGATATATTATTTAAAATAATGGTTGATGTGGCACAACAACAACAAAGAAGATTGCTTTGAAAATTATATCGGTAATAGATAAATAGGCCAACACGTAGAATATTTAATTAAAATGAGGATGAAGTTTGGAGCTAGGGTTCAAAGTTAAGACCTCTGCTCTGATAATATATTGTAAAGTTTGCATGGATGATGGAACACAAAGAAAGAGGAGATTAGAAAATCTTATGTAGCCTTTCTCACACTTCTATTAAATATAGATTGGAAATACAATCAAATGACCAAAAACCCTCATTAAAAATTCCTCGCATTAACTTAACCTTTTAACCTTAACAAACTCTTCAAATAGTGAAACCAACACGAGTTGAGAGTCGTTTAAAATACCTGGGCCCATGAAACTGACTTATATGAAGAAGAAGAAGAAGAAGAAGGAGGATTTCACGTTGATAGTATGGCATAAATGACAGAACATTGTATATCCAGTCCATTTATGTGTGTTTATCTAGTCCTGTGAACATGAATGCAAGTCACATTCACATCTATTATCTTATTGTATCCAGTAGCTTTCAGTGTTTGGACTAGTACTTTTTAAGTGTCATATATTGATTATCTACTTCATTACTTTAGAACCATCGCATTAAATGCCGGAGAGTTTCCAAGACTATTTTGATCTGCCGTTTACTAAATAGTGCTTCATTACCCTTATATAATTCAATATGAAGCCAAACTTCGAAGCTTTCGTTAGTAACATTTTTGGTATAGTGGACTTCTTATCAGTGAAAGAAAGAATATGCTAAGAGCTCCTTGATTTACATGCAAAAACTTGAAAACATATGCTAGAAAGCCTTTGGTTTCATATCATTCTATTATATGTTGCAATTAAATTAAGGTGAAGGTAACTGCACCACTTATAGATAAGTTATACTCGGGATATGGTATCCAGGTGAAACATGTCATGGATTTTATTGCATTGACTTCATATTACAAGGTGTATGAACCCTAGGTTTCACCACTGACAGAATGGTTCCAAATGTACTTTTTTGTTAACTAAAAGTGTCACCTACTTTCTTGGTATCCTGATCCACATAAACTCTACTCAACTTTTCCTTTTCCTGGTCTAGGATGATGATGCCAGAGTAAGGAGGGCATTTCAAACTCTTCTGATCTATGTTGGCAATGTCGCTAAACATCCTGATGAGGAAAAGTTCAGGAAGATACGACTTGGTAACCCATTATTCCAGGTAAGCTCCTTTGATTTATCTTCTTTTTTTACTCTCTCTCTCTCTCTCTCAACTCACTCTCGCCGGGAGGGGGGGGGGTGCTTTCAGGTTTGACCATGTTGGTTAAGCCTTAATCCCAACTATAAAAGTATGGGAGCTGATTGAAATTAATAGGAACACCATTTCATAATCTCTACTAAAGTCTAGATTGCCCATGAATGGAGTTTGACTGGTTATGGCAAGTTATCCTCCGAGGTAACTGGATTATTTTTGGAGCAGCATGGGTTATTTTGGGCGCCTTTGACCACTTTAACAACTCGAATATATTAAATTTTGTCACTAGATCCACGTTGATGAAAGAGGTGGACCTATTGTGGGATCATGTGCACTTTGACCAGTTTAACTAATCAAATATCATACAGTTGTCCACTAGTACCACCGTCAAACAATGCAGAGACTTGACGTGTTAGGAATTCACTGTAAACCAGTGCTCATTGGAGCCTAGCATTGACTGGAATGGTCTTAACTCATATGTTGGTATATCCAGCTGAGCTATGTTAGACTCTTGTAATCATCATTATAAACGTGGTATACCCAAGACAAAGAAAATGGTTTCATGGCCAAGACCCAATAGCTTGCCTATAGTTTTTCTTTTTGTTTATTGCTTTGTATATTACTTCTGTTGTAAAATTTCCTACTTATTGAACAGGATAGGGTTGGGAATTTGAGAGGAGGTGTGGAATTTCTTGAGCTCTGTGGGTTTGAGAGAATGGGAGGCGAGTTCTTGTACCTTCCTCGTGATAAGGTTGATGAGGCAATACTTAACACAGCAGGGTTTGAATTGAAGTCTGCGGCGACCAACCCCTTCTTTGGACTTCTGAGTGTGCAAGACAAGATCGTAGTGTGATAACTATGCTACTTGAGAATGCTATCTGTATATTTTGTGTTAGGTTCCTCGCCGCGATAGATGAAAAATTGTGATGTGCAAAACTAAGAGCTTGACATTAGGAATAGTTTATGGATTATTCAGTCAAACTCTATTTGGAATTTTACAAGCGATTTATTGTTATACTGACAAGCTTGCTGGCTGTACGAGGTTGTTTCGTAAACTTTTGGATCTAATTCTACTTGCTATAAGTTGGGTGGCTTTATAATTTGAGTAATTCTACATACAATCGTGAAGTGTGTAACTGCTGCATAATCATTTTGAAAAAGAGTGAGATCTACTATTAAAAAATTAATTTTTTTCATGTGAATTTTATATTTTATTCATTTTTTTTTTCAAAACGATTATGCGACAGTTGCACAATTTAAGATTGCAAATATCTTTTTGTGGGAAAATAGATAATTGATTCCCCCAATCTTTGGTATATTAGGAAACTTATATATTTGTATTTTTTACTTCCCTACGATTAGGGGATAACCATTAAGGAATCCCACTAATATAGAAATCTGTTTTAGAAAGGAAAGTTTTCTATTTTATTTCCTTGTAATTAGCTCTGCAAATTAGCCATGTAAACGTACATATAATCTGTGTAAAGGCTACAATCGAAATAATATAATTGATTCATTTTTTCTCACATGGTATCAGAGCTTTACGCTCTTTTCTGGGATTCTTGGCCTTCATTGCTGTGAATCAATGTATGAAATCAAAGTATCCAATACAATGGCAAAATCTGAGGGTGCCCTTTCATATCAGTCATCCGGTGACCTGCAAAACATTCAAGTAGCATATAGGTTGAACGAAAAGAACTACTTGAAGTGGTCCCAATTTATTAGAACCTATTTGAAGGGAAAGGGAAAGCTTAGCCATCTCCTAGGGACTGGACCAAAGGAAGGAGATCCACGGTTGATGCGTGGGATGAAGTAGATTCCATGATTATGTCATGGTTATGGAATTCGGTGAACCCAGAGATTAGCGACACTTGTATGTTTTTATCCACAACTAAAGAAATTTGGGATGCGGTTCGACAGACGACTCGAAAGCTCGTGATGCAGCTCAAGTATACGAGATCAAGGTCAAGACTAGTGCAACTAGACAAGGCAGTAAAATTGTAACCGAATATGCCAACTTGCTAAAAAATCTGTGGCAGGAACTTGATCATTACTGGTGCATAGAGACTAAATGTGCATCAGATGCTACTATCTTAAAAAGTTTTATTGAAAAGGATCGAGTCTACGAATTCCTCGCAGGACTTAACGTAGAATTCGATCAAGTCAGGGTCCAAATTCTCGACAAAGAAGAGGTACCATCTCTTAATGAGACTATCTCTCTGATTCGTGCTGAGGAAAGTCGCAGGGGAGTTATGCTGGAACCCCAAGTTTTGGAAGGTTCAGCCATGGTGACTAAAACAAAGCAGCAACCAATACAAGAGAACGTGAAGAGAGATCCATTGAGAAGCTCAGGACGAGATAACAAAGATGCCATTTGGTGCACTTATTGCAAGAAACCACGGCATACTAAACAAAATTGTTGGAAGTTGAATGGTAAACCAACAAGCAAAGAATGGGGTTACCAAGGAGGATCGCAGAGGAATCCAAACCAGGCCTACTTCACCACACTCAACCCACAAATCAGCAACATCAAGAAAATTTCCAAAATCTGGTTGAGCTCTATAAGGAAGAGATCGAGAAATTTAGGGGACTTTTGAGATCATTGGAGAAGCCTACTGGTGCATGTTCTCTTGCACTCTCAGGTGAGTTCTCTATTTCTCAAGGATTAAATATCTCAGATGAACCTATTAGGAATCTATGGGTTATTGACTCAAGAGCCACGAATCATATGACTCACTCTTCACTACATTTTAACACTTATACCCCATGCCCAAGCAATCGAAAAATAGCCGTTGCCGATGGTTCTCTCAGTACAGTAGCTGGTCTAGGGGATATTCGTGTCAATCCATCTCCTATCCTAAAAAATGTTCTTCATGTCCCCAAATTATCCACCAACCTAGTATCCATCCAAAAACTAACTCAAGATATTAACTGCAATGTCGTTTTCTATCCCTCTTACTGTGTATTTCAGGACCGGGATTCGGGGAAGAGGATTGGACTTGCTAGGGAGAAGGACGGGCTATACTATCTTGAGGAATTAGGCATATCAAATATTGTCAGGAATAAATTATCTTCATCACTGTTATCATCATCCAATAGAGACACCATTTGGCTTCATCATTTTTTAGACTAGGGCACCCATCATTTGGAGTTTTAAAAACTATGTTTCCTTGATTGTTTAAAGGGCTGAATTCTAAACCTTTTTTCTGTGATGTATGTGAGTTTGCAAAACATAAACGTGTACCCTTTCCAATAAGTAATGAGAGAAGGTCAGTTCCATTTGCTTTTATTCATAGCGATATATGGGGACCCTCCATAGTTCCAAATGTTTCAGGTTCACAATGGTTTGTCTCTTTTATCGATGATTGCACTAGAGTCTCTTGGATCTTTCTCCTCAAAACCAAATCTGATGTAAGTAGTGTGCTCCCAAATTTTCATAACATGGTTCAAAACCAGTTTGGTGTTAAAATCAAAAAATTTAGATCGGATAATGCACAGGATTATTTCAATTGTATTTTATCTCCTTACTTTAAAAAAGAATGTATTATCCATGAATCCTCCTGCATTAATACCCCACAGCAAAATGGCATTGTTGAGAGGAAGAATGGTCATTTGCTAGCCACAACCTGAGCCTTCCTTTTCCATCAAAATGTTCCAAAAACTTATTGGGGGAGGCTGTACTCACAGCTACATATATCATCAATCGATTGCCATCAACGGTGCTAGGGTTTAAAACACCGATGGAGACACTTTCCCAGTTTTATCCCGATCTAAGAATAACAAATCATCTCATTCCACGAATTTTTGGTTGCACGACCTTTGTTCATATTCATAGCCATCAAAGAGGAAAACTGGATCCAAAAGCAGTTAAGTGTATTTTTGTGGGGTATTCATCAACCCAGAAGGGGTACAAGTGTTATCATCCACCTACTAGGAAGTTCTTTGTTTCTATTGATGTCACCTTTGAGGAGCAACAATCATACTCTACTCAGCCTTATCTTCAGGGGGAGCCCTTGTCATTCATTGAAGATAAGGACAGGGATTTGTTTTTACTTGACTTACCATTGAATCCTTCAATTCCTCAAACCTCAAACTCAGCCCATGAATTTGTCCAATCCACTTACCTGCTGAACCATCTCAAACTGTGACAGAGAATGATGAATTTCGTGACTCTAGAAGATTTGTGCAAGTTTACTCAAGACAAAGAGATCCGAACCCTAATCCTGAGCAAATTCCAGCTTCAACTCTAGATATTGAGAATGAGGTAAGTCCCGATATTTCTCCTCCATTAGCTCATGATCACGATCTTCCTATTGCTATTAGGAAATGCACAAGATAATGCACTAAACACCCATTGTACCCTTTATCAAAATTTGTGTCATTTAGAAAATTCTCACAATCACATAGGAGTTTTCTAGTCAGCATAAATACCATTCCTATTCCTAATACTTTATCTGAGGCATTATCTAATGAGAATTGGAGAAATACTATGAATGAAGAGATGCAAGCACTAAGAAAAAATCAGACATGGAAAATTGTGGATTTATCACCCGGGAAGAAAGTTGTGGGATGCAAGTGGGTGTTTATAGTGAAGTACAAGTCAGATGGTTCCTTGGAGAGATACAAGGCCAGACTAGTGGCAAAATGATACACACAGACCTATGGGGTTGACTATCAGGAAACATTTGCTCCAATGGCTAGGATGAGTACGGTAAGAGTGCTGTTATCACTAGCTGCTAACTTTGACTGGTACTTGGAGCAATTCGATGTTAAAAACGCCTTTCTTCATGGTGAGTTGGAGGAAGAAATATACATGGATGTTCCTTCGGGCTTCAAGAGAAATCTGGAAAGTAATAGAGTGTGCAGATTGAAGAAAACACTTTATGGTTTTAAACAATCACCAATGGCTTGGTTTGGAAGGTTTACCAAAGTAATGCTTGCCACTGGATATAGACAGAGTCAAGGAGATCATACACTCTTTGTTAAGCACTCAGATAAAGGGGGTGTCACAACTCTTTTGATATATGTTAATGACATAATTATGATAGGAAATGATGAGAAGGAGAAGGAAGCCCTGAGAAGGTGTCTTGTCAGAGAATTTGAGATAAAAGAACTTGGAAGACTAAAGTATTTTCTGGGGAATTAAAGTAGCTCATTCCAAAGAAGGAATCTTTATTTCACAATAGAAATATGTAACTGATCTTCTAAGGGAGATAGGAAAGTTTGCATGTAGACCCATTTCCACACCGATCAAGCCAAACCACAAACTTGGATAAGCAAATGAAGATCCAACTGTAGACAAGGAAATGTACCAGAAACTAGTAAGAAAAATTATATATCTTCCTCACACACGACCAGACATTGCATATGTTGTGAGTATGGTTAACCATTTTATGCACAGCCCAAGAGAAGTTCACCTACAGGCTGTGTACCGTGTACTACGTTACCTAAGGCCAATCCTGGCAAGGGAATTCTATTTAGAAGAAACGCCAAATTGATTCTTGAAGCATACACCGATACTGATTATGCAGACTCACCAGTTGATAGGAGGTTTACTACAGGTTATTGCACTTTCCTTGGAGGCAATCTTGTGACCTGGAGGAGTAAGAAGTAGAATGTTGTAGCTAGATCAAGTGTGGAGGCAGAATTTAGGGCGATGGCTCAATAAGTGTGTAAAATATTATGGCTGAAGATAATTCTGGAAGACCTTAGAATCAGATGGGAAGGACCAATGAAATTATTTTGTGACAACAAGTCAGCCATCATCATTGCTCACAATCATGTTCAACATGATAGAACAAAGCACATTGAAGTGGATAGACACGTCATAAAAGAAAACTTGGATAGTTGATTAGTTTGTACCCCAAATGTGTCAACTAATGGCCAACTCGCAGATGTACTCACAAAAGGGCTTAGCAGTGCAACATTCCAAGGACTTATCTTCAAGTTGGGAATGAATGATGTATATTCACCAGCTTGAGGAGAGTGTTGGAAAATAGATAATTGATTCCCTCAATATTTGGAATATTAGGAAACCTATATATTTGTATCTTTGACTTCCCTAGGATTAGGGGATAACCAATAAGGAATCCCACTGATATAGAAATCTGTTTTAGGAAGGAAAGTTTCCTATTTTATTTCCTTGTAATTAGCTCTGTAAATCAGCCATGTAAACGTACATATAATCTGTGTAAAAGCTACAATCAAAATAATACAATTGATTCATTTTTTCCGACACTTTTCTCTTATAATTTTAGGCCGATCTTGGTGGATACACTCTAGGGGTAGACTTGATTTGATTGTTTGTAAGTGAAAAATAAAGAAAATATTATATACTCTCTTTCTACCTTTATCCTATTGTGTTGATGTGGTATTATTTTTTAGTTTTTTATTTTAAAAAACATAAATTACTAACGACTGTTGGGTGGGCTCTTGCATGGGTCCGGGCGGGCAATTTGCCCCGCCCAAACGATCGGATGGATGGGCTTTTTAACATGAAGAAAATGTGGGTGCGCGTAACCTAGTATAAAAATGGAAAAACAAAAACCCTAATTTCATTATCTGCCTCGCCCAAATGGATGGACAAATGAGCTTTTTAATATAAAGAAAATGTGGGTGCACATAGCCTAGTATAAAAGGAGAAAAATAATTTTCTCTTGTCTATTCTCTCTCACTCCTCCGTTTGACTTTGACCCTCTACCTTTAGGCCTCGTTTGGTTACACAAATGAGAGAAGAGGAGAGGAGATGATAAATTTGTGAATAATAGTAAGATAATTTGTGAATAGTAGTGAAATGGTTTGAATTGAGATATTTTATGGAGTTTTGAGAAAATAGGGAAAATTGAATTCTTTTTTGTGTTTTATTTGAAAATTTGGAAAAATTATAATGATTAAATAATGAATAGATCCTTAGATGAAAATGTTTCTCTCTCTTCCTCGTTTTCCCAGTTGCCGCCCCAACTAGGGGTGATAAACGATCGGTCTGGACTGAATGAATCGACCGGACCGACCATTTCGGTCCGAACTTGACCGAGACTGAGACCGGTTGGTCTCGGTCCACATTTTAGAAGATCGAAAAGTTTCAGTCCGATTCACGGTCTAAGGTTTTTTCGGACCGGACTGGACCGAATGAAAAATTAAAAAAAATTATTTTATATATATATTATTTATATAATAATTGTACAATTAACAATATAAAATTTTAAATATGTTATTAACACTTATTAATATTCTATGAATTAACTAATATATAATATCAATTAGTTAATTATATAGTAATTATATAAATTAATAATGTAATTTTCATCTAATTTATTATCATTGACTATATAAAATATTTTTTTATTGAGTTTGTTACATAATCCATATTAATAAGTCACTTAGTTTAATTTAGTATTTTAAATAATTTTTTTATTAATTGATTTAAAAAAAGAAAAAAAAATAGGCTGGACCAAATGGATCGACCAGACCGTTCAGTCCAGTCCCTATGGGTGTTCGGTCTAGAAAAATGATGGATTGAAAATGTTTGGTCCATCGCCAGACCAGACCAGACTGACCGATTTGCACCCCAAGCCCCAACCCTACATCATTTAAGTAACTAAATTATCATTTAAGTAAGTGGATTATATAAAGAGAAATAATATTTACAGTTGTGGAGTGCGCAAGCATTGCATAATCTCTTTGAAAAAAGTGAATAAACACGTGATCCACATAAAAAAACTAATTTTTAATAATATACCCTACTCTTTTTAAAGCGATTGTGCGACGCTTGCACATTCTAGGACTATATGCAACATTTTTATATAAAATCATCATATCAACGATTTAATTGAGATTAATCCATTCAAGAAAATGAAAAAAAATTGAGGTTAACAAGATTTGATCAAAACGCTGCGTTTCATTTCTTTTGGTATACAAGCTTCAGCCTTCAATTGCATGATCGTTCTCTCTCCCTCCCCGGAATTGAAAAGACATCCGGAGCAGAACTATTGCATGATCGTTTTCTCTCTCCAAAGGAAGCGGTTAATTAGGGTTTTGTTCGCTCTCTAGAATTCCAAAACCTCTTCCTTAACCAACAGATTCTTCTTCTCTTAAAAAACTATTCCCGGTAAGGGTAGCTTTAGGGTTTGGGTTTTTCTATTTGTTAATTAACTAGTAAGGAATACAGTTCTATAAGAAGATGTACGCTGATCGAGAGGAGGTCGAAGCGAAGAGGTCAATAAAAGACCGACTCAATGGGGCCTCCGTTGGTGATACTCGGCGTCGACAACTCACCGGCAAGAGGTTTGCCTTCTTCTGTTACTTTCCTTTTGTTTCCCCAGGAAATGGCTTCAAGGAAAATCTCCTTCAAGAATTGTTCCCTCTTTCTTCGATTAATACTTTACTTTACTACGTAGTTCTGACGGCTTAGCTGCATTTAGATTCGAGCAGATACGGACTTCCGGCGTAGGCATGTGAATTTTTTCATCGTTTTCCCCCTTTCTTTGGGCCTTTTATTCTACGGTGATTTATGGGGACGGTTTTTGCCTTTTTTGTTTTGGCTTGGAGACAGAGCTTATTTCGAGTTTATACTTGAACTAAAATGTCAATGTGTATTTTACATTGAAAGTTCTAAGAATTTAGTATCCGTGGTTCCCTGCATTCATTAAAACTTTAGTTTTTTCTGCTTAAATTCATTCCTTATAATGTGGGCGTTCTATTTCTGTGAGAATCGAGAAGGAATTGCATTTCACAGTGAGAATGCAATCCCCAGACTGACTAATCTGTGACTCAAATGTTTTTTCTTTTTAAAACCAAAATTTGAAGTTTACCTGTGAGTGTCTCTTAAAATTTTGCTGATGCTATTATACACGAATTATGGAAACAATAGTCATTAGAGAAGTTAATTTGACTTTCTTAGTATTGAATCTATCAACTGTTTCCTAAATCAGTGGATATCAGATGATGTCATTTGCTTTCTTGATCACCAATCTCTGCCTCCCTAGTAGAGCTTAAAATCAATTATAGAACTCTTTCCATTTTTTTAATCTGCTCGCGGCGGCCCCGGGGGGGGGGGGGATAGGGATACAAAAATAAAGGTTTCAAGCTTAGTTTAAAACTGTCTATCACTGTGAGCCAAGTTATATGAATGTTTTTAACAAATGGTGAATTGTACTTCCTGAAATTTCAAGAGCACCTCTGTATAGAAACTATCTAGGATTTATCTTCGAGAAATACTCTTAACCAAAAAAAAAAAAAAGTGATTACAAAAAAGTAATCCCACCAATTGATGTGACTTGATGTGGTTTGTCATATTGTAAAGTTCCTTTTATTGTAAAGTAGATCTGACGGATCACATGAAGCCATGTCAGTTTGTAGGATTATTTTTGTATAATTCCTTTGTGGCTGTAGCACTCCTCTTTATTTTATATGCGGCTGGTTGGCTTTATGTTTATCCATTTATGGTTTCAAGTTGGAATCTATGGGTTCTATGTTGCATGGTAGTGTCTGCTTTCTGGTTAATCAAGTGGCAATCGGTTTTTCAGAAAATAGTCTCCTTTCCATCAATATCTTCTGGTTTTTTGTTGTAACTGATTGAGTTCTCCACATTTATTGTGGCCAAATATACTGATAATCAATTCAATGGCATATCTTTTGTAGGCATAGGCAAGATGACAAGTGGGAACATGATCTTTATAACGATGATGAATCCCAAATTTCAAGTATGAATTCTCTCTAATATTGTGACATGCAACTAATGCTTGCTTATTTGTAAGATATTACTAAATCTTCTTTATTTGGTTTTTAACTAATGGCTTATGTAGATCACAAGGTTGGGGCTCGAGATCTCCGTTTGAAGCTCCAAAGGAAAAATATCCAACAAGCATCTCAAAGTGGGCCTCTTTCAGGTGTGAGGGATCTACGTGAGAAGCTGTCTGGCCTGACTAATACACAATTAGTAAACACTGATCCCTCAAAGGCAAAACTGGAGGCTTTTAGACCGCCCAAGAAAAGTGTAGCTGTTGAGGCCCCTGCAACAGAGGCCAAAAAGGCGACCAACCCTGCTTCTAAAAAGAAAGCTCCACAAAAGGCATGAGTCTCTTTCTTTCTATGTTTACTTTTATTTCATTTTCATGACTCCATGTACAACTGCAGGGAAAGATTAATGAATTGGTTTTTTTTTTCCTTGTCATGTTTAGGTTAGAATTTGAATTTGAACTCTATTAGGATATACAACATTTATATCATCATAGGGTTTGAAGTTTTATGCACATTCTTACATAATTATTCTCTAGGGATATTTAAATGTTTCCATTCTTGTATCATTTGATAAAAACACATTAGGACAAGGATGAAGTTTTGGCCTAGTTTTAATGTGTGTGTGTGTGTGTGTGTTTTTTTTTTTAAGGGAATAGCTTTATAATAGGAAACTTATGTGATTGGACATCATGTGATTGTGCATGCTTCACTAGGATTTGCTTCCCAAAACTTTGTCAATGCTGAGTGAATTATGATAGGGTTTGTTGCTAATCACTACAGTATGTCATAAGGTATCTCAGGAAATATGGAGTGCCCTCAAGGGTTTGGACTAAAGTATGGGGTGGGAATGAAGCAAGCTATAAATATGGACAAGAAAAAAAAAGAAGAGAAGCAGTTTATGGTGAGAAGAAAACGTGGGCAATTGAAGGATATTATATTGGTTTCAGTCTGTTTTATTACAGTCGCCTGTGTTTTGGTGTGATGGGATTCGTTAGTTAGAGAAGAGCAATAGGACCCTTACTGCAAAAACGTGATGGGCGTAGGGTCCACCTATTGAACCTAGCTTTTGCAAGCAATATTACTATCACAATCTCCCCCCCCTCCCCCCCCCCCCCCCCCCCCCCCCCCCCCCCCCCCCCCCCCCCCCCCATTTCTTATATTCCAGATGTTCTCGTCAGGCCAATTTGTCGTAGGTGGCATGACTCAAGTCCCGTATTTCTGGTTGGGATATGCTCTGATATTATTTGTAATGCCTCAATGGAAGGCCCAAGCCACATGACCTATACTCCAAAAGGACTAGTTAATGATACAATTGGAACTCCATTGGAACATTATAAAGAGCAAGAATTTCTCTTTCCCAAGCAATGTGAGATCTCATACACTACCTACCCTCATCACTTATCAAAATGGGGTATCGCAATCTAACCGTCTGAGCAAATAAGTTGATTGTTTTTGTTTTTTATTTTTTTTATAAGGTTCCTGATTTTGCTAAATAAAAAAATGCAGTACATGAAGTCCTTCCTTTTGAAGTAAAATTTTGATTTTGCTGCTATCCAATGCCAGCGGTGGACTAAAACATGGGGCATTTTTGTGTCATTACTTGCCAAATGAAACTTAATACATGTTGGGCTTTTATTGCAGAGTGATCGTCTTAGCAACTAAACATTCTAAATCTTGTAATATTAAAATTGAGAAAAAAGTGTAATGCTTTTACATTATGTATTATACTACTAGGGGGAAATATCTCTCTAAGTATGATCTTGAATCTATTTTGTTTTTGTCGCTTGACATTATTTTCCCGTTCAAATATGGATTTAGTTATTATCATTATTTCCTTTTTCATGAGAATGATTTGGCCTTGTGGTTAACTTTTCTCTCTCGACCTCGACTTGTGAGCCCTAAGAGCGTGGTGGTGCAGCCCATATAAGCAATGACTCCGTTAACTGTGTAATCGACATAGAAAGAGTCAACGGTGTCCGACAACTCTGCTGGGAGTACTCTGGCATCATGATCTTCCTCGGTGACAGATCTTGTTGTTTGGAGATGTCAAAAGTGAGAGATAGAGATTGCCTATCAACAAGAGGACGCCGAAACCCTAACCTTCAGTGTTTCGGTGTACTCTCACAGTTGATAGAGACAACATCGCCAGACGTTTCTCTATTTGAATAGGAACTTCGTTGTCGCCCTGAAGCTCATTTCGAAGTTCTCTCACGTCTCACAAAAGCTCTCGTAGTTTTGGGCATGCACATATTTGCTTCTATTTTTGCATCGCATCGTTGAGCTTGCTCTTGGTCCTGCATCTGAAATTTATGACCACTGGTTGGTTGCTCTAGCGGAATGAGAGCACATATGGTTATTTTCGGTGATGACTGCTGAAAATGGTTCTTTGTTTCACTCAGTATTCACGTCATTATGGGTCAGTTTGTGCGCTTTTGGGTGGAATCCAAGACCTTCAAATTTTCACTAGAGGCATGGATGTCCTCAGTAAAAATTGTGGAGAAGAGCAGATGGGTTTGGAGGTCTCTAGTTATGGGTTGTAGCAGTATAGGGTGGCTAGTGGAGATGGTGGAAGCTATGTTTCAAGCAAGAAGACAAACGAAGTTTCATCAAACACGTGCTCTGAAGGAAATAGAGCCTTCGTGGCTCAACGATGCTCCAACATACACGAAAGATTCTTAACTGTAACCAAATATGGTGAAGGAGGTAGGCACGGGGTTCTAGTCATTCCAGAAGGGTATGAAGGTGTAACACCCCGTTCCCATAGGATAGAGATGTTACTAACATTCATAACATAATACCTGGTAAAGAGATTCATATCCTGAAATACCTTATTTATTGAAAAGCGATAAAATGTTAAAACTGATTTGAACATAATCGTCTCGAAAACTGAACGTAAAGTAAAATAAGATAAACTAATCCTATGAATGACGTAAAAGAGATCTAATTCTTGTGTGAATATCACTTATTCCTTCCTAATTTTTTGTACTAAATCTACTCCTGGTCATCCAACTCTACATCGTCATAAACATCATCTGTAAAAATTAGACATGAAAGAAAACAGGAAGACAAAAAAATGAGTCGAATACTCAGTAAATAGTACATCATACTGTAAAACTTAATTTGGCTTAGAATGGATTTAGTTTCTGAAGACTCTTAACAAAATACATATAGCATCACAAATTCCCAATCATACATGTAATATATCTTACTGAAAAACTTCACATATATACATATATCGTCATATATCCACAGCACATATATATTCATCATCATGAGCAGAAGCATACATAATCAGGGCAAACATGTAACGTGAATGCATAATAACTTGTTTATCTTGTCTTAACATGGAGTGAAACACGCTTGAGTCCGTGTTCCACTTAACTGAATAACATGGAGAGAAATACGCTTGAGTCCGTGTTTTACTTAACTGGGTAACATGGAGTGAAACACGCTTGAGTTCGTGTTTCACTTAACTGAGTAACATGGAGTGTAACACGCTTGAGTCCGTGTTTCACTTAACTGAAATTCATGGAGTGAAACGCGCTTGAATACATGGAGTGAAGCGTGTTTCACTCAACTGAAATACATGGAGTGAAACACGCTTGAGTCCGTGTTTCACTTAACTTGTGGTTAACCACGTTTGAGTTCTTGGCACCGTAACATTTCGTATCTTTCTTAATGCATGAGAATTTATTAGACTTCATGAACATTTCTAACATGGCAGATTCTTGTACATGGCATAGCATAACATGATATATTCTTGTACATGGCATAGCATAACATGGCATAGCATGACATGACATGACATGACGTATTCTTGTACATGGCATAGCATAGTATGGCGTTTTCTTGTACATGATATAGCATGACATATCATAACATGACATTTTCTTATACATGGCATAGCATAACATGACCTGACATAACATGCTCTGAACGTTTTATGACATTCCATGGCATACATGATCTAAGTACTACATGAACATGACATACATGATCTAAGTACTATATGAACATGGCATACATAATCTATGTATTATATGGACATGGCTTGTATAATTTGACTATTCCATTACATGGCATACTTGAATTACTACATGAACATCTCATGGTTTTCATATGATTTTAGTAACATTCAATCAATTGAACAACAAATTCATTCATCCAAGCATAATCTCATATTTCATCAAAGATCGTAAGAGGAATCTAACCTTGACTTGCCTCTTAGCGTAGCGTAGTCAACCATTATAAGCACATCATATTTTCATACAAAACAATAATAATCACAATATGCATGCATTTATATTATCATACTATTTACCTCTTAGCGCTACTTCCTGATTTCCAACTTGTAGCGCGTTACCTATACGAGGTACTAATCGTCACTAACCTTTCTATAAAGATGTGTCATAGCATTCTAAATACTTAAAATCATATATAATAATATTATTCAAAACTCATTACATGTTCCTTAACTTCTATTTAAAATATAACTTAATAATTTTATAAAAATCTTAGTTAAAAGTCGATTGGAATATTAACTGAATAATGGACTCAAAAGATACTTTAAAAAAAGATACTTTAAAATTATGCTTTAAAATCCCTTAAATACTTATCTATAAAAATAAGTCTATGACTAATATATTTATTCAATTAAAAGCTTTGGCCTACTTAATTATCAGCCCAGTTTAAACCTCAGGCCCGCATGAAATCAACCCACTTAACCTAGTACTATAGTTTCTGAAATAATTCAAGTGCAACCAATAAACCAGTCAAGTTACAACTAAGCCCAGGCCTAATAAAACTCAGCCTAGTAGAAAGGGTATTTTCGGAAAACTGAAGCAAAAGAAATAAAAAGAGAAAACAGGCTTAGGGGAGAGGGGGCTGTGCGATGCTCACCGAGAGAGAGCTGAGTGCGACGGCGGCTCTGGGTGGCTGGGAGTGACCAGCGACGTGATTGGGGGGGTTCCTATGGTGGTGCGACACCGAGAGAGGGAGAGAGAGAGAGAGTTTAGAGAGAGAACCATCAAACCGAAAACACTAGGGAAAGAAGTTAGTGGCCGATGGCGATGGGCTTACCGGAAGGGAGTGGGTGCGACGGGACTAGGTTGGCCGGCGTTTTCTGTGGTGGTGTGGGAGGTGGTCCGTCGAGGTGACTGTTGGTTGCCGAGAGGGGCTACGGTGGTGCTTGCGGGAGTGAGTTTCCTTTCTCTGCGTGAACGAGTTTTCTCCAGGAATTTTTGTGTGTAATTCAGAGGCTTTGTGGGTTTCTTATAGGCAATGGGAGGAAACAACGTGAATCTTCAGGAGATTGGCTGAAATTTGAAGTTGCCTAGACTTTAGGAACCTATTCCTACGAGGATACAGATTCTGAGAGGATTTGAAGAGTTTGAGTTGGAGTTAGTCTCAAACTGGAAACCGAATCTAATATGGGAACTTAATGGATAAAGTATAGGATTGTTTTGATAGGGAAGGAATCACTAATTTAATCTATCTGTTAGCACATTTTCTAAAATGATAATAAAAATATAAAGACAATAAAAATAAATAAAATACTAGTTTTAAGCCCCAAATTTGGACCCGTATGTTACAGAAGGCCTGGCTTGGGAGAAATTTGTTGTCGAGTTGTGCAGATTCGCTGATCTTCTCCCTCACAATGGGTCATTGGGGAAAAGCCTAAAGAATTTATCTACTCATGAGAACAACAATATGGGCCTGAAGCAAAAAGACCCGAGCGCAACCACGGTGGTGAGGTGTTCATATGCAGAAGCTCTGAATATGCATCCTGCTTCAGTGACTCAGTTTGCTAATAGGGGCAAGAAGGATAGCAGTGAAAAGGGTATGCAGCCTTTACAAATTGCACATGGACATATTCCAAGTCAGAAGGGGTCCGACTCGGGTGGTTTGGGTCTTCCTAATGGCATGCACTGTACATTAAAAGAGATGCAAAACTAGCTTGTTGAGTTGAAGGCCGAGGTTGCTTTATTATCAGCAAAACTTGAAGGGCTAGGTGTGCTAGGAGGTGGTAATGGTGCTGCAAGGCAGAATAAGGGCGGGCTTGGCGTGTTAAGTGATGGGCCAAATGCTATAAAATTAGATAAAGGAAAAAAGAAAGTTGGGTTTGGCCCAGTTTCAATATCTAGACCCAAGCGAGTGTGGCGGGTCAAAAGGAGAAGCGGATCATCTACATTCAAAGTGGGTTCTACGTTCGGTATTGGCATGGAGACGGCCGAAATGGACTGCCTTTCACCAAGGGTGACTCGGAAAAGTTTGTTGACAAGTGGCACAGTCAATGCTCTCTTCATCGAATCGATAACACTTACGACAGAACTTGAGGTATTGCCAAGTTTTGGGGGAGTTTCTGACCCCAAACTTCCTCTAACTCCAAACTTCAGGCACCTTGTGGGTTGAAACATAGCCAAGGTGGTGACAGCACCAATGGCGTTGTGGACGAGATGCAAGAAGATGGTGGTGTGGAGGAAGGGATGGGGCTATCATTGGTACCTTGCGAGGAGGAATATTTAGGGCCTGGCCTACAGTTTGTAGTAGAGTCTGCAGAAGATGTTGTTCCCTTTATATCTCTCCCACCGATGAACAATATAGCTGATTCATCATCAGATTGGGTTTTGGACAAGGTAAATGAGATGCAACAGTGTGTGGGGATTACCTGCGAAGGATTTGAGGACCAATTCATAGCACTACTCACTGCAATAGAGGCGGGTCATGTACTTAGTGCAAAATCAAGATCTAAAAAGAGTAGAGAGCTAAAGCGTCTTACTTGAGAAATCAACTATGACATTAAGAGAGGTAGTTCTAGTTGAGGGAGGACCAAAGGGAAGTCAGAACCAATTGTATGTTTTTAGTAGGTTCGTTTGGAGTGTACAAGTATTGAGGAGTGTGTTGGGGAATTTACAGCGGCTTGGTGTGTGGGCAAAACCTGGCTTGGTGGGATAGGCATGGGTGCACTGGTGGTGGTTTGGGGCAAGCGCGTCTTTGGGCTTGGGCTAGGGTTTTTGTTAGAATCATTTTTCTAGATGGGCTTGGGCTAGGGTTTTGTTAGGATCATTTTCCTTGTTTTCTCTGCATCCCAACTAGGTGTTTTCTCTTGTATACATCCAGTGTACTTGGCTATGCCTATTGGTATTAATAAATTTTACTTATATAAAAAAATATGGATTTACTTTAAACTTAAAAAAAAAAGAAATATGTATTTAATTCAAAATAGGGTTATATGGTGTACCACATCTTCTGGTTATAGTTGAGACATGGGGACAAAATCTTACAATTATAGTGGTTAAGCAGCAGTGGGAGTCCTCCCATTGGGAAGCCCATAGCCAAGTAGGGGCTTTCTATTGGGTTAAATAATTTAAAAGGAAATTGGAAAAAGAGGCATTTCTTACCGGTGCAAATTTCTTTATTAGTTCAGCTTGAATGGTCAAAACAGTATTTTCTTGGAAATAAGAATCTTTGGATCAAGCTTGATGAAGTGAGAGTTTATTGAGATTATTTACACCTGGACTTCAAACTAATTTTTTTTTTGGTTGAAATGATTTAGTCTTCCAATGAACCATCTATCTATGGAAAATGCACTATTTCAGTAGTTTCTAATTCCTGCTTCTTTTCGTGCAGGCTGTTACATCTGTGAATGAATTTCTGCACTCTTTGGATCTTGAAAAGTATCTTATTACTTTTCAAGCCGAGGAAGTATGTAAATGGAACCAATGTTCATGACTTTCTTGTATCATTTTCTAGCTCCTAACTTATAACTAAGTGTTCTCTTTCGTATACTTCCTGTGTACTTGGGCTACGCCTATTTACTTTGATTGAATAAAATTTTATCTATTTATCAATAAAAAGTATGTAAATGTTTGCTTCTTTCTTTGTATTACAAATTCGTGTACTTTCTATGCTGTTTTCTGTCTTTGCTTTTATTTGTCTGAACTTTTGGACCCCATTCTGTTTATGCAGGTTGATATGGCGGCTCTACTGCACATGACTGATGATGACCTCAAAGCTTTAGGAATACCGATGGTAAACCCAGTGAGACTCAGGCACAACACATAGTTTCTTTCAGCTTGCATTTTTTAGTCTTAAGCAGTATCTTAAGAGTTCTCTTTTTAAGAGGAAAAAAGGCAATATACAGGCACAACCCTGGTATACAAGAAGTATACAAGAGAAATATCCAAGTTATTTCTGCTGACACTTGATTTGTGGAACTTCTCTCACATGTATAGTATAAAGTTGGAATAGTGCAGATAGGTGATTACTTTCCCCTCCCTTTTCAAGACTGAAAAGTTCTATTTTTGAAAACAATTGCAAAGAACACCAAATTTCTCCCCACAGTTGTAATTAGGCTCCCAAGCTTTTCGGGAAGGGCTGTACCAGAAGCCCATAGATCTTATTTTATGTTTTTAGATTAAACATGGGTTGGACCTTTTGCGCTTATTAATTAATATTTCTTATCAAAAAATTTTGTTTTGAGAATTTTTTTTTTAGTATTTCCAACTTGGTTTAAAATATTCCAATTCCATTGTTTTCTTTGGAAATCCTAGCCCTTGTAGGAAAAAGGTCTTAAAATAGCATATACAAAGGCATGCTTGTATTTGTGGTTCAGGGGAGAGTTACATAAAAATTTCTAGTGGCTTTGCAAGCTTGTGGGATGTTATCGCCTTCCCCTTCCTAGGTGTGATTGCTTAGGAAACCAAAGTGCAACTGCCTAGGCCAAACAACTTCCTAGGCCAAACAACTTCCAGAAAATTTTGCAACTGTGATTTCTTATTGACTGACACAGAGGTCGTGAAGATCCAATGTTTTTCATGCCTATCAATTCCAAAACCCTTCACACCCAGCCAAGAACCCATCAAGAAACTTCCCTATGGTGCCAATTTCCCTAAATTCTTGCATCAATTGGTCCGTGGGATTGGGGGAACAGGTCATGTATTTATTTATGGATTGAGCTTATTTTTTGTTTTGTGTCTGTACTTGTCCCAACTGAATTCCTTTTCAATTTTTTCTTTCTTTGGTTGACAAAGAAGATGTTGAGAGTTGGTTAATAGAAATTGATGGGTTACTACAGATTTTACTGCAATTTTTTTTTTTTTTAAAATTGCTCTTGGGCACTGTCACATATCTATTACGTAGCCCCACCCCCCAAAGTTGGGCGTGTGGCACATGCAAGCATTGTGTACTGTATAATACAACTTGCATCATCAAAAGCTTCTTAGCCATTTAGGGTTTACCTTGGTGGTTTCAGGGTCCAAGAAAGAAAATACTTTTAGCATTGGAATCAAGAGCCTGACATCTGGGAGTAGAGCAGGTTATTTGCCAGATCTTCATTATATTGGTATGGCAGAGCTTGCATGTTAGCAGGCTGTGTTTTGACTTGTATCAGCACCTCTAATTTTCTTCTGTCCTTTTTTTTTTTTTTTTTTTTTTTTAAAGTTTCTTTTGTTCCCCTTTTTACTGATTGTGTTGCTACTTAACCGATAGCTTAATTGATAGTAAACAGGTATGAAATTGTTGGCTTAAGCAGAGGAAGAGGGTTCAATGTAAAGAATTTGCTGGTTTATTTGATGAAAGCTATTTTTTTGGATTTTTCCTACACGTTGCCCTCTGCTTTGGTGGTATAGTCGTTCCCAAGGTTCACAGTTCGACTCCACAAGGTATTACAGATTTTGATATTTTGACTCACAAAACGTCATGTAGTCAACTTCCACTTCGCCCTTTCCAGGTATATTATGTGAACAAGGTTTGATATCTACGTGCGATCAAAACCATGACTTCAATTTTTAGTTAGAGATCATGATATATAGATATATATATATTATATATATATATATATTATTTATATAAAGGATATTAAATCCACTGGTACACATACTATAATGGAGGTTTTCTTTTACGCAGCTCTATTAAGTTCATATGTCTGAGTTGGAGTTGATTGATGTGAAAATCGCATTGGAATTAGTATATGCTTGATATTTTTATTTTTATTTTTATTATATTATTGTATTTTTTGGATGATAGAAAATTATTGCAGAAGACTGCTGAAAACGCTGTTATGAAACATTCTGTAATACGAAAATCCTACAAAATATTCTCCGATCTCAAAAGCAAAATTTCAGAAAAAAATTATGAAAACTTTGAATTTGTATTAGGTTTCGATTGTTTCAAGACAAATATTCCTCGATTATTTGTTCATATATGTTTGTGCGACTAGAAGTTGTTTCTCCGTGCAGACTCTCCCCGCATCTCTCTTTTAAACCGTTAAAAGAAAAGATCATCTAATTCGCTTAAAAGGAGTATTTTGGGCACTGTACTTTTAAAAATAATAAGATGAAATGATGAGTAATTCTACATATAAGTATAAAATGTGCAACTATCGTGTAATCGTTTTGAAAAAGAGAGGTTTATTATTAAAAAATTATTTTTTTTATGTGAATTTTATATTTTATTTACTTTTTTTAAAATGATTACACGATAGTTGTACACTTATGATTGCAAATATATTTTCTCCATATGATTCGGTCCCCAAGAATGTCTTCAAACAAAATTAAACTTTTTGTTGCAAGCTGTACTTGTGTCAAATTGAGATAACAATATCTCGATAATGATAATTTCATACAGATCTGCCATTAGAAAGTTTTGAAATGGGGGTGGTTGTCATTTTCTTGCAAATATAGCCCAGTCCTACTTGGAGCAACTTTATTGGAGAATGATCTATAACAGTCCATAAAGAAGGGAAAGGATATATTCGTTAGTGAGGAAGAATGAAATTTCTGTTTGTATTCTGTTTCTAGGAACCTTATATTTCTGTTAGTATTTTGTCTTTTCCTTTTTTTGCTGAGTTGTATAGAAGGGACATTACAATCTTTACAGTAATGGTAGGTTGTTAGCAGATTCTTTGGCAATTGTATAAAGCAACACGAATTGTAACCTTTCATTTTTCATATAAGACAAACTACAGAGAACTTTTTCTCTATTTTCTGGGTTCTTCCCCTTCGAGCTTCTTCTCCATTTTACTTTCTTACATGGTACCAGAGCTCCCTCGATCCTCAATCCAATGACAACTCCTCCCACGGAGATGCTCCCAAATCACCAAAAGGGAAGAATTCCAACGATCGTTTCCTCAACTTCTCAGACCCATTTAATCCATTCTGTATTGAGAATGGCGACAACCCAGCGGTTGGACTGGTTTCAGATCTCTTGACTGCTGACAATTATGTTAGTTGGTGGCGTGCCGTTAGCCGAGCTCTTCGTGCGAAGAACAAACTCGGGTTCATCAACGGGACAATTTCCAAACCAGCTGATTTTGCAGATCCATTGTTTGAAGCTTGGGAACGGTGTAATGATCTAGTCGTTTCTTGGCTTCAGAACTCTGTAAGTCCTTTTGTGCAATCCAGTCTTGCCTTGGTTGACGATTTCAGGATATTATGGCTAGAACTCAATGACCGTTTCACTCAACAAAACGGTCTTAGAATTTTTCAACTCAAGCTTAATCTCACTAGTTTGTCACAAGGACAGGACACTGTTAGTGTCTATCTATTTTGGTCGCTTGAAGGGTTTGTGGGATGAACTTGCTGTGTATGATCTCCTCCCTCATTGTGACTATGGCAAATTAAAAATCATCCATGATCGATATGATAGAGACTGTGTTATTCAATTTCTCATGGGATTATCCGACTCCTATTCTCACACAAGAGATCAGATCATGCTCCTTGAGCCTTTACCCCCTCTCAACAAAGTTTTCTCTATGATCCAACAACAAGAATGCCAACATCTGACGCTTTCTCCCTCCCTCTCCTCTCCTCTGATCTCATGATCATGATGGCTAAAAACACTTACCATCCTACCAAACCTGTTGCCAAATTTAACAACTCTGGAAGTCATAAATCAAATAGACCTTATTGTTCCCACTGTAAAATTCAAGGCCATTCGTTTGATAACTGTTTTAAGATTGGCAATGCTGACTCTCCTTTGTGTACTCATTGTCATATGACTGGCCACACTGCTGAGAAGTGTTATAAATTGCATGGTTATTCGCCTGGACACAAGCTTCATGGAAAATCCAAGGGATTTGCAGCTGCTGTCAATCAATCTCGAATTACTTCTGATGGTGATCAAGAGGATGCAATAGCTGAAATGATGGCCCTTACCAAGAGCCAATATCATCAACTTCTTGGTCTGCTGCACCCCAAAGACACCAGCTCAGCTATGGCTAACATCTCTGTTACTCAGCCCTCTTCTTCCCCTTCTTCCCATCATGTCAGCACCTCTAGAGTATCTGGTATGGTCACCTGTTTATCTACACAAATACGGCATATTTCTCATCCACACACTTCACCTTGGATTATTGACACAGGTGCAACAGATCACATGATCTGTTGCACCTCCCTTTTCACTACCATTACGGCTACAGTTTCATATATAGTCAAGTTACCTAATGGAGAAGAAGTTCCTGTTACTCATGTTAGGGTAGTGCATTTAACTGAACATTTGATACTGCACAATGTCCTGTGTGTGCCTTCCTTTACTTTCAATTTAATTTCTGCCAAGCAACTTGCTCACCATTCTTCCTGTTGTCTAATATTCTTCTTCCATTCCTGTTTTCTTCAGGACTTAGTCTCTTGGACAACGATTAGGATGAGTAAAGTGAGAGGTGGTCTATACCACCTGCAAAGAAATTGTGTGTCACCATCGGCTCTGGTTGATGCCTTACCTGTTTTCCTTCAAAAGGATCTGCCCATCTCTAATTCTGCAACTCACATTGATTCTATTTCTAGTTTATGGCATTATCGCCTTGGACAGATCCCTTTTTCTAGATTGTCTTTAATCAATGATCCTGTTGTAACACACCATCTCAATTCACATAATCCAACACCTTGTTCTGTTTGCCCTTTAGCTAAACAACACCGTCTTCCATTCCCACAATCTGAGCATACATCTTTACATGCTTTCAATATTGTTCATTGTGATATTTGGGGCCCTAATTCCACTATTGCTATTGATGGTTTCCGTTTCTTTCTCACCATTGTTGATGACTATTCAAGGACCACTTGGGTCTACATGCTCAAACATAAATCTGATGCAAGGACTTGTATTGAAATATTTTGCAATTTCATTGAGACTCAATTTCAAACCAAAGTTAAGGTGTTAAGGAGTGACAATGGATCTGAGTTTCAAATGAAAGAATTTTTTAATAACAAGGGTATTTTCCACCAAATGAGTTGTGTGGAAACACCCCAACAAAATGGGATAGTCGAAAGAAAACACCAACACATCATGAATGTAGCTCGAGCTTTAAGATTTCAATCCAATATTCGTATGAAACATTGGAGTGATTGTGTTTTAACTGCTGTATATCTTATTAATAGGACTCCAACCCCTTTACTTAACAATAAAACACCATATGAGCAACTCTTTCATACACCACCCAATTACAAACACTTGAGAGTTTTTGGTTGCCTCAGTTATGCCTCGACCTTATCTCATGGAAGGAAGAAATTTGATCCAAGGGGTAGGCAGTGTGTGTTTTTGGGATCAAAGGATATAAATTACTCGATTTACTCACTAAGCAGATTTTTATATCCCGAGATGTTATTTTC
Organism: Juglans microcarpa x Juglans regia; assembly: GCF_004785595.1. NCBI lineage: Eukaryota > Viridiplantae > Streptophyta > Magnoliopsida > Fagales > Juglandaceae > Juglans > Juglans microcarpa x Juglans regia. The sequence continues at coordinate 10,089,742 of NC_054597.1, read as the reverse complement.
CATGAGACACTTTTTCCATTTCATACAAGCAGTCCTAGCTCAGATTTCATCAAATTCCCTTTCCCTCCATTACATTCTCTTCCTTCTACTTCCTCTTTTCACCAACAGGATCCTACTCCACTTCAGGATTTTCATCCCATTTTTGCTCCATCCCCTCCATTACATTCTCCTCCTTCTACTTCCTCTTTTCACCCGCAGGATTCTCCTACACTTCAGGATATTCATCCCATTTCTGTTCCATCTCCTCCCGAGGAGCTCAACTCTTCTCCTCATAATTTTTCTTCCCCTCCTTCTGAGTCTTCACCACCTGCACTTCTTCCTACTACAGATGCCTCCTCTCTAATTTCCACTCATCCTCCCCTTCCTCGCAGGTCCACCAGAACTAGGAGTGCACCCAAATATTTGCAGGATTATCATTGTCAACAAACAACTCTCACTCATCCCATCAAATTGTTGGACCAGAAGCTAATGCCTTCCTCAGGTACTTTCTTTCCCATTGCACACACACTATCTTATAATACATTTTCTCATCCATATCAAGCATTTTCTACTGCCATTTCCACTCACATTGAACCCCAGACATATAAGCAAGCCATCAAAGACCCGGGTTGGTGTCAAGCTATGGATACTGAGCTTGTTGCTTTGGAGGCTAATCAGACGTGGGAAGTTACTGATTTACCACCTGGTAAGGTGCCTATCGACTGTAAGTATGTTTATAAAATTAAATACAACTCTGATGGGACTGTTGAGAGAGTAAAGGCTCGGTTAGTAGCAAAAGGCTACACTAAACTTGATGGGGTGGATTGTCAAGAGACTTTTTCTCCCGTTGCCAAATTGGTAATCGTGAGGTGTCTCTTGGCCATTGCATCCATCAAAGGCTGGCATTTACATCGATTTGATGTAAATAATGTATTTTTGCATGGGGACTTAAATGAAGATATTTACATGAATAAACCTCCCGGCTACAAGAAAGGATCACCTACCCAAGTTTGTAAATTGCTTAAGAGTTTATATGTGCTCAAACAAGCATCAAGGCAGTGATATTCTAAATTTTCCACTTCCTTACTTGAATCTGGTTTTTCTCAATCCAAGGCTAATTATAGCCTTTTCACTAAAGAGACACAAGGTTGTTTTCTAGCTCTACTCGTGTATGTTGATGATATCATTGTGGCAAGTAATGATCTAAATTCTATAAATGCCTTGAAAATTTTTCTGCATAGCAAGTTTAAAATAAAGGATCTTGGCTCGTTAAGGTATTTTCTTGGTATAGAAGTTGCAAGATCATCTAAAGGCATTCATTTGTGCTAAAGGAAATACACTTTGGACATTTTGGCAGATTCAGACACTTTGGGTAGCAAACCAACTAAAGTTCCTATGGATCAAAATCTCAAGCTCACTAAGTCCACAGGAACCCCTTTACCAGATCCTAGTGTCTACAGAAGGTTAATTGGTTGACTTTTGTATCTCACTATATCTCGGCCTGATATTTGTTATAGTATCCAGACCTTAAGCCAATTCATGGCTACCCCCATTGATGCACATTTGTTGGCAGCTCAGAAAGTCCTTAGGTACCTCAAGGGTGCTCCTAGACAGGGCCTTCTTCTCTCTAATTCTTCTTCATTTCAGCTTGACGCCTATTGTGATTCGGATTGGGCATCATGTCCAGATACCAGGAGATCCGTGACTGGGTATTGCATATTTCTTGGCTCTTCTTTGATCTCTTGGAAGTCCAAGAAACAATCAGTTGTTTCCCTTTCATCAGCTGAGGCAGAGTATCGTTCAATGGTAGCCACCTGCTCTGAGTTAACTTGGCTGAGGTTCATTTTATCTGCACTCCAAGTTTCACATCCTCAAGCTGCCCTCACATAGCTGCTAACCCTGTCTTCCACAAGAGAACCAAACACATCGAGCTTGACTGCCACTTAATTCGAGATAAGATCCAAGAGGGTAGTATCTGTACCTGCCATATTGCTAGTTCTTATCAGCTAGCTGACATCCTCACCAAGGCTTTGCCTTCGACAGTCCTCAACCACCACTTATCCAAGATGGGAGTTGTAAACCTTTACTCTCCATCTTGTAGGGGGTATTGGAGAATGATCTATAGCAGTCCATAGAGAAGGGAAAGGAGATACTCGTAAGTGAGGAAGAATGAAATTTCTGTTTGTATTCTGTTTCTAGGAACCTTATATTTCTATTAGTATTTTGTCTTTTCCTTTTTTTGCTGAGTTGTATAGAAGGGGAATTAGAGTCTTTACAGTAATGGTAGGTTGTTAGCAGATTCTTTGGCAATTGTATAAAGCAACACGAATTGTAACCTTTCCTTTTTCATATAAGACAAACTACAGAGAACTTTTTCTCTATTTTCTGGGTTCTTCCCCTTCGAGCTTCTTTTCCATTTTACTTTCTTACAAACTTGTAATAAAAAATCTCGGTTTGAAGCGACGTGTTTAAGACCAATGATGGTGGGTTTTCTTTTTTTCTTTTTTATTTTATTTACCCAAAATAAAAACACTGTAATCTTCACACATTGGAAAATATTTAAGAAAACAAATATTAGTGATTTCTTGATAATCTGCATAAACGGTGCAACGTAATCTTAATAGGGGACTGCTAGATCCACCGACAGGGGTAAGAGTTTCTACCGATTTGAAACCATATGCTACATTTATCTTTATATGGTTTTCAAATTTTTTTCCCCTTACATATTACTAATGATCTATTGTCTGAAGAATTTCAAAAACAATTCTTATCTATCCATAGAGATCTCTTGAATATACACTACCCAGAGTAAATTTGCACCTATTCTACATATGCTCATAGGTATTTTATTAATTAATGATTGGAATGTGAAGGTATTCTAACTATGTTTCAGAGAGACAAAAAATCCAAAGAAGTTCAAATAACTCATCGAAAAGACAGCAAAACAATGTTCAATGGAGTAGTAACTGACAAACTAATTGATGGGTGAAAAAAGGCATCCTCTGTGAGAGATCTTGCTTGCCTAGATGATATCATGATACTGGTACGAAAAGAGAGAAAACTACATGTTATGTTTTCATTGCAATGAGAAATACAGGCAAAGAACCCTCCACTGAATCTAAACTAAACTTCCGCCTAGAAGTTGTAGTAACATACCAGCTGAAACATCCTAAATTCCAAGGGAGGCATTACTTAGAGCTAACTTTGCAGCCTCAAGAGAATACATGCACTACCTGCTCCACGTAAAAAGCAGTAAGTTTCCACTTTTTCTTTTTTTTTTTTTTACTTTTTGGTAAGAGAATTGTATTAAAATGAAATATCACAATCAGAAACGGCTGATCTGTTTTTGTAAGTGTGGTACAACCAACCAACAACAATTGCCAAGCACTACAATTGCGGATACAATCACAAAACACTATTTGCTAACAGTCAGAGATACATACGCTTCTTAAGATACTCCAAAACAAAACAACAAACGAAATCCTATCAAGCTCCCGAAAACACAAACACACACACACACAAGATGCCTCTGGAGAAGTATAAAGCTTCAAATCATCTGCACTAGGCTATAATTTTTTTTTTCTTTTGGAAAAGTAAGAAAATTTTATTAAGACAAGTAAATAGACATAGTCCAAGTATACAGGAAGTATAAAAATGCAGAAACCTAATTACAAGTCAAGACCTAGAAAAAGAAACTAGGAAATCATGGACCCTAGTTCCATTAAATACAATGGCCGAAGCCCAAAGAAATAATGTATTAAAGAAGCAACATCTAAGTTTGTCCACTGGACATTCCTTATCTTCAAAACACCGGCCATCCCTCTCAAACCAGATACACCATGCAAGAGATAAAGGGATCATGTTCCAAGCGGCAGCAATTTGAGAGTTACCCCTGAGACCTCCAAATGGAAAAGGCCTATGATCAGGCTAACTTGGTTTTTTCATTGTATTTGCTATAGAGATGTGGCTCTGGTAATAAATAGTGCTGGTTGATCACATAATGTATTTTTTCAAGAGCAGTTTTCCGTTTGGCTTCTTTCACAACCCTCAAGGCCTAAGACAAGAGGACCTATTATGTCCCTTATTGTTTGTAGTTGTCATGGAGGCATTAAGTAGAATGTTGACTATGGTTGTGGAGAGAGGCTCTAGCCATGTTTTTGGCAAGCTACGGAAGTTCTTAAGAGTTACTTGTGCCGCATCTCCTTTTCAACGATGATACATTAATTTTTCTAGAGGATAATGTGGATCAATTTTTCAATTCTGTCACTTATGCTGCCTTCATTATTCTTTGAAGCTATATCAGGTATTGAAGATATCATGGATAGGCTAGTATTAGGGAATGTAGGGTGGCAACTTTACCATGAAGTGCTTGGAATTACATTTGGAAAAATATGAGGGGATGAGGGATCTTCTCAAGCTTCATCAGATTTGAGGTGGGTGATGGGATCAGATTTTGGCAAGATGTTTAGTGTGCAATAGGACATTGAAGGTTATGTTCCCAGAGCTTTTCAAAATTTCTTATGACAAGGATGCATCAATGGCAAAATCATGTCAACACATTAACCATACCAGCCGATGGAATATCACCTTTATCCAAGCTGCAAGCAATTGGGAATTGGAGTCCTTTTTGCCAATCTTCTGTCTATTGTACTCTACCAGAATGGGAGGCATTGGCGAGGATAAGATAAAGTGGATTATATATAAAACGAGGTAAGAGGTCAGCACTTTTTCATCATGCAATAAGGACTGCAAGTAATTTTTTCCTTGGAAAGAAGTATGGAGGAACAAAGCCCCTTTGCAGATGGCGTTCTTTGTATGGACAACTGCATTGGGGAGGATCCTTACTATGGACAATTTACAAAGAAATAGAAGTTAGCAATGGATTGGTGTTGCATTTGCAAGAAGAGCAAGGAAACAGTCAATCACATATTTTTTATCCGTGAAGTAGCTCGAAGAATTTGGACCTTGATGTGGAATATTTTCAGAGTTTCTTGGGTGATGCTCCAAAGGGTCGTGGATTTTTAGGCTATTTGGAGATGTCAGGATGAAAGTCTCTGCAGTATGGAAGCAACGTGTATAGCAGCTTGATTATCACAACATAGTGGGATATGAGTAGAGTAGGTGCTTGGAAGCAACTTCTAACAAATCATCTTGCAAGCAGTATGAGTCATCACTATGTACTTTGCTTCTGCACTCAACTGGGAAACTGCATGTTGCTTCTTACTTTGCCATCATAAAGAACTTTCCTCCAAAATACCCTATGGTAGATCTCTTATCTGAATGAGATCCTAGCTAGTCTGCATGAGTGTAGCCTTCTAACTAAAGAGAGCTCTAGGTAAAGGCATATTGTTTAGGAAGAATGGTCATCTCGAGTATAAAAGGGTGGTGAATGAGATCCCACAATTCATGGTTACATAGACACATTGTTTCTAACTCAAGTAACAAATGTTAAAACAAAACCCAAGCTAATTTATAGGCCTTACAGCCTTCTCTTACAGAAGAAAAAAAGAAAAGAGTGGCAATAAACTGAAGATAGAAACACACATGTTAAAGTTGCACAGCGGGCAACTAGCCACAGTTTGGGAATTTAAGTAACAAAACTGGAATGAAGAAAGAAAATAAATCTATGAGACAAAGAGGATAAGTGATTATGGTGGGCCCAACTAATCAGACTCTTTTAATTGCTCATTACAACACATCGCTTACTAAAATAAATACCAAATGGATATAGGTGGCAATGAACTAGTGCTCTTGTGCAGGAATGGACAATGTAGTGATTGTAAGTTCCTGTGCTAAAAACTTGCTAAGCAGAACATAGCAATTACAGGTAGAATCCCTACTTCCACAGAGAATCCGCTTTCATCTCACACAAGGAAGCTACTGTCAATTCAAAATCTTTTTCCATATCAAGAACTAAAAATCTTCTTTAAAAAAGTAAATGCATTTTGAACAATGACATAGGTAATGAACCCAAACAACTGTTTATACTCCTAGTCAAGAAGCAAAACATCCACCAAATTACCAAGAGAAATGCAACAATTTTATTTTGATAGCGTAGAACCCTGGAGACCATGCAAACGCAACATTTCTTTTACCTAGTTAAACCCCAAACCCATGTACCGTGCCTACATCACAAAGATCAAGAAAATCATCAGCTTTTCACCGATGGGATGTGGCCCCTATAAATTGTTTACATTCAAGGGTTCAAACCTTAGACCTGGGAGGATCATGCTCCAAGACCAAGACCCTTACCACTTTGAGCCAATGCCCTAAGGTTTAATTGCAAAATTTTTTTTTTGATAAGTAAGAAGAATTTATTGATCCACATAATTAGGCATGACCTAGGTACACAGGAAGTATAGAAGAGATGAACCTAATTACAAGCTAAGCATTGTGAAAATCATAATAAAAGTCATGAAAACTAATTCCATTCAGTACAACTGCCAAAGCCCAAAGTAACAATGTATGAAACAAAAAGTTACGGAACCCTCCCATCGAACGTTCCCTATTATCAAAACAGCGACCATTCCTTTCATTCCAAGTACACCACATTAGGCATAGAAGTACCATCTTTCAAATAGTGACAATTTGACAATTAACTTGAATTCCTCTCCAACATGACAGTGCCGTTTGGATAGTGAGTTAAAATGAGATGAGTTGAGATAAAAGTTTAAAGTTGAATAAAATATTGTTAGAATAATATTTTTTAATATTATTATTGTTTAGGGAATTGAAAAAGTCAAATTGTTTATTATATTTTGTGTGAAAATTTGAGAGAGTTGTAATGATGAGATGAGATGAGATGAAACACTTTCACTATCCAAACGGGGCCAAGTCGACCACCCTTGTAGGCATGACCCAGCTAATACCAAGCCTAGTAAAGATTGCATCCCGTAAAGTCTTAACCACCTCACAGTGAAGGAGGAGATGATCTGTTGTTTCTCCATTTCTTTTACACGTACATAAAGCACTAATCCACTACAAAAAGACTGCGCTTTCTCAGCTTATCAATGGTCAAAAGTTTCCCATGAGAGGCCAACCAGCCAAAAAAAGCAACCTTAAAGCGGAACATTACTCCTCCAAATGCTCTTCCAACGAAAAACAATAGAGGAATGTGGCGATATAACCTTATAAAAAGATCTGACCGAGAAATTCTTGCTCCCCAAATGAATCCAAAGCAACTTGTCCTCCCTTTCGACTTTTAAGTTTAGTGCATATAATGCACTGTAAAAATCTGTGATGTCTCCCACCTCCCAATCCTGGATAGCTCTAATAAACCTCACAAACCATTGAAGAGAACTAGCAGTAATGTCCATATTATCATCCATTGAAGCATCCTTATCCAACGAAATCCTATAAAAAGAAGGGAAAGCTTTCTTCAAGGCAACATCACCACACCAAATATTGTACCAAAATCTGATTTGTGTTCCCCTTCCCACCTCAAATATGAAATTGTAGAAGAAATCTTCCCAACCATTCCGAATAATTTCCAAACTCCCACACCATATGCCTCTCTTACTTCTTTTGAGCACTAACCTCCGCAATAGTGCGCTCAAGGAACGAATCTGGTCTAGATTTGGTTCGCAGAGAATCAGCATGTCGTTAGCAAAGAGGAGATGAGAGACATTTAAGCAACCATTCGATGAACCGCCCACCAAGAAACCTGAGATAAAGTCCCTATCCATCGCTGCCTTTAGCATTCTGCTCAACACATCTATTACTAAAAGAAACAAGAAAGGGGACAAAGGGTCCCCTTGTCTCAAACTCCGAAAACTATTAAAGAAGCCTTCAGGAGTGCCATTTACCAAAACCAAGAATCTGACAGTTGTGATGCAAAATTTCGTCCATTGACACCATTGTTGAGAACTTGATAAAAAAAAAAAAAAAAAGATAGAAGAACTGAAAACTGGACAACAAAGAGAAAGAAGATGAAAAACTATCATATCTTGTATTGAAATGAACTCTATTGATTGATACAAGTGATTTACATGTACTTATATAGAAATGAAACTAGTAACAGAAAGTAACAAAAAATAACTATCAACTATCAAGGCTCATTGTCTATTTTGCCCTTTTCATATTTTGACTTTAATTCCATATCTTCTATTTTTGAGGCTATACTCCAGCACTCCCCCTCAAGATGAACATGAATATTAAGGATGTTCATCTTGCGAAGAGTATGATGAAAAGGTAAAGAACCAAGTAGTTTTGTAAAGATGTCTGCCAACTGTAGTCTAGATGGAATGTAAAATATTTTGATGAGGTTTTGCTGTAGCTTTTCACGAACTAAATGGCAGTCAATTTGAATATGTTTGGTTCTTTCATGCTGAACTGGATTTGAGGCTATGGACATTGCAGACTTGCTATCAGTGTACAATAAAGTTGGCTGAGAATGAGTGATTTGTAAATCCTGCAATGCATAAACCAACCATTGGACTTCATATGTTGTGCTGCAAGGGCTCGATATTCTGCTTTAGCAGAGGATCGGCTTATAGTTACTTGCTTTTTAGACTTCCATGAGATCAATGAGTCTCTCAAAAACACTGCAAAACCTGTGACACTTCTCCTTGTATCAATGCACCCTGCCTAATCACTATCTGAAAATGCCTTGAGTTGCAATTTTAAAGGATGATGAGAAGAATAATCCCTAACCTGGAGTGGCTTTCAAGTACCTTAACACTCTAACTGCTGCTAGATAATGACTCACAACAGGCTTAGCAAGGAATTGGCTAAGGACTTGAACTGAATATGCAAGGTTTGGTCTTGTAAGTGTTAAGTATAGGAGCCTCCCAATGAGTCTTCTGTAGGCTGATGGATCTTCATACAAAGTAGAATCAGTGGCTGTGAGTTTTAAATTGGTCTCCATTGGAAAGGCAACAGGCTTTGTACCAATTGTTCCCGTGTCTTGAATAATATCTAGTGCATATTTCCTTTGGCAAAGAGAAATGCTTGCTTTTAGTCTTGCTATTTTCAAGCCAAGGAAATATTTTAGTGTACCCGAGCCCTTTATAGTGAATTGATCATGTAGAAATTCTTTTAGGAGTTGAATTTCCTGTAAGCTATCACTAGCTAGCAACACATCATCAACATATACAAGCAATGTCATGAAGGATGTTGTGGATTTCTTTATAAAAGGATATCAATTAGAAGTTCCTTGAGTTAAACCATAGCTAATGAGGGCAGTGGACAACTTTTCAAACCATTTTCTAGATGCCTACTTGAGGCCATAAAGGCTTTTCAAAAAAATGACAACCTTTATTTTTTGGATTAGGCATTCCAGGAGGCATATTCATATAAACTTCTTCTTGTAAATCACCATGTAAGAATGCGTTGTTTACATCCAATTGATAAAGATGCCAGTTCTTAATTGCAGCTACAACGAGTAATAGTCTAATAGAAGTCACCTTTGCCACAAGAGAAAAAAGTATCAAAGAAATCCAAACCCTCTTGTTGATTATAGCCCTTTGCCACTAATCTAGCCTTGTGCCTTTCTATACTTCCATCAGCTTTATATTTTACTCTGAATACCCATTTGCAACCAATAGTCTGTTTATTTTTAGGTAGAGTAATAAGGTTCCAAGTTTTGTTTAACTCCAAAGCATCAATTTCATTTTTCATAACTTTTTGCCATTCAGGAAATTGTGCAACTTGTTTATCGGATTAGGTTCTAGACAATTTGAAATTGAAGAAAGAAAAGCTCTATGAGAATTAGATAGTCTACTGGCAGATAAGAAAGATGAGATAGGATATGGATTACCTTTAGAACCATCTTTAGAAGAAGTGAGAAGTGTTGCATTTGAATAAACATTGCTGCAATAGTAGTCCTGCAAAAAACTAGGTTTCTGCCAAACTCGAGAAGATTTTCTTCTGTTTGGACTATTGTTAGGTTGATCATGAGTCATGGAGATATTTGGATCAGTGTTTGTTATAGATTCATTGATAGACAGAATGGTTAAATCACTCCAATCAGGAATAACAGCTGGAATTTTAGAGTAATAGTTTGTACTATATGAATTTTTTAAGTCAAGAAACAAAAAAGAATGAGTATGAGAATCTGTAGGGATTGCTTTAAATGGAAAATATTTTCATGGAATGTAATATTCCTTGAAATGAAAATTTTATTACTATTGAGATCCATGACTTTATAACCTTTGATATCAAATGGATATCCAAGGAAGACACATTTTGTAGCTCTTGGATCGAATTTTTGTCTGTGATGTTGCAATGTAGATGCAAAACAAAGGTAACCAAAAACCTTTAAATGAGAAAATTTTGGTATTTTGTTAAACAACATTTTATAAGGTGTTTTATTATTGAGAAGTGGGGTGAGAATTCTATTTATTATATGAGTAGTAGCTAGTACACAATCACTCCGAAAAGACAATGGCATATTAGCTTGAAACATTAAGGCTCTAGCTGTGCTAATTAAGTATTGATGTTTCATTACTTCATTTTGGTGTGGAGTTTCTACACAACTTCTTTGGTGTAAAATTCCATTTTCATGATAAAAATCATTGATGAAAAATTTTGGTCCATTATTAGACCTTACTATTTTGACAGATGTATTAAATTGAGTTTTTATCATGTTGCAAAAATTCTTTAGTGTAAAAGAAACTACAGACTTGGTTTTAAGCATATAAACCCAAGTATATCTTGTAAAATTATCAACAATTGTTAAGAAGAATTTAAAACCCAAGTAAGAAATTGTTACAAATGGACCACATATATCACAATGTATCAGATCAAAACTTTTATTAGAACTGGTATGAGATACAGTAAATGGTAACTTTCTTTGTTTTGCTAATGGACATATATCACAAACATTTTGACAATTGATAGAGATTGGAGGGTCTAATTGCTTGAGGAGAAGCAATCTAGAAAAGGATGCATGGCGAAATCTGTAATGCCAGATATCCAGAGAATTTTGTGAGACAACAAAGGCAAAAGGGGCTTAGTTAGACTTAAATGTGTTGCAGTGAGAAGCCTTAGGATTAATTTGTTGTAAAATGTAGAGCCCGTGTTTCTCAAATGCAATCCCAATCATCTTCTTTAGGGATTGGTCCTGTAAAAGGCAGTGAGAATGAGAAAAAGATAAGCAAAGATTAGAACATTTAGTGAGCTTAGAGACAGATAAAAGGTTGACAGTAAAAGAAGGTACACATAGTACATTTGACAAAAATATTTGATTAGAGAGACAGATTGTGCCAATATGAGTGGCTGGAACTTTTTGACCATTAGGTAGGTTTATTGAAGTATCAATATTTTTGGAAGGAAAGCAATACAATAGTGGTGAACAGATCATATGATCTTTTGCACCAGTGTCTAGAATCCATTGATAATTGGATGTTTGAGTAAATGAAGTAGGATTATAAGAGACATTACGGAGAAATTTGAAGATGTAACAAGATTGCAAGTTGAAGGGATATTCTGAACATTTGTAGAAGACTGAGAAGTATTGGCAAGAGCTATGAGTTTATTAATCTCTTCATTAGTTAAAGAACACCTTGGTTCCTCATTGTTGGTTTGATTGCAGACCTCAGTTGAAATGGCATTATGAGCAAAGTAATTTTGTTTCCCTTTTGGTCCAGCGCACCTAGGGGGATAACCATGAAGCTGAAAGCATTTTTCAATAGTATGTCCATTGTATCTACAATGTGTGCAATGAAGTGAAGCTTCCTTGGATTTTTCTTTTGAGAACTGATATGAAGAAGTTGTTGGATTCGATTGCTTTACCATCAATGCATGTGTTTCAGTAGAAACTGAATTACTAAGCTGTCTTTGACTCTCTTCTTGAAGCAACAGAGAAAACACTTTGGCTATGGTTGGTAATGGGAAGTAAGAAGTAGTTGGCTTCTAACAGAAGCATAGGAGTCATTCAAGCCAACAAGAAACTTCAAAACATAATCAGATTGTTGTCTTTGCAGCAAGAAAGTGAAAAGATTACATGTGCAAGATGACATTTTTCCACATGTACAAGTAGGAAATGGATGATAGCTTACATATTCATCCCAAAGTGTTTTGAAGGCACTAAAATATTCAGTGATTGAAGAAGAACCTTGATTTACGCAACTCAAGGATTTATCAAGGTGAAACACTCTTGGCCCATCACTCCTCAAATACCGAGTCTTCAATTCATTCCAAAGATCCAAAGCTGAAGTGACAGACAACAAACTATTTCTGATCTCCTTGGAAATGGAATTAATCAACCAAGAAAGCACTAAATTTTTTACACGTAACCAAGCTGTGTGTGCAACAATTTGAGTTGTAGGAGGTGAAGTAATTGAACCATCAAGAAATGCAACTTTATTCTTGACTGTCAAAGCTATAGCAATTTATCGGCTCCAGGCAATATAATTGTTTCCATTGAAAATCTCTGAGACTAGAAGAGCACCTAGGTTATCACTAAGATGAAGGTAATAAGGGCTGGAAGAATCATCTGATGGATTGGTGTTTGTAGAAGTTGTAGAACTTTCAGAGGTCATTTCAAGAAAGAAAACACAGATTTTACAGAACTGTGTAAAGAATTGTAAAGATTTTGAGAGATGATCGTGTAGTGCAGAAAGATCAAGCTCTAGAAATATTTGCAGAACTCTAAACTGATACAATGTTGAGAACTTGATAAAAGAAAGATAGAAGAACTGAAAACTAGAAAACAGAGAGAAAGAAGATGAAAAACTATTGTATCTCGTATTGAAATGAACTCTATTGATTGATACAAATGCTTTACATGTACTTATATAGAAATGAAACTAGTAACAGAAAATAACTGTCAACTATCAAGGCTTATTGTCTATTTTGCCCTTTTCATATTTTGACTTTAATTTAATAGCTTCTATTTTTGAGGCTATACTCCAACAACCATCTCTCCCCAAAACCATATCTACCAAGAAGATACACTAAAAAATCTCAATTAACATGATCAAACACCTTCTCCATATCCAATTTACAAAGATTACCTGAGGTGTCGGCTTTGACTCTACTGTCCAAGCATTCATTGGTTATGAGTACGAAGTCAAGAATCTATCTACCCTTGACAAAACCATTTTGTGACTTCGAAATGATATTCCCCATGACTTCGCTCATCTGATTAGCTAGAACTTTTGAAATGATCTTGTATACCCCACTCACCAAACTAATAGGGCAGAAATCTTTCACCTCCACCGATCTTGCCCTTTTTGGAATAAGACAAGTGAAATTTTCTCAAATTTTATTGACAAGTGAAATTCGAGAAAAACCATCATAATGTCCTCTCTAACAATATCCTGGCAAGCCTGAAAGAAAGCTATTAAGAAGCCATATAGACTCGATGCTTTGTCTTTGTTCATCCCTCTTAACACATCAGGACTGTGTTTGATAAGTGAAGTAGTATGAGATTACTTCACTACTATGTACTACTATTCATAAACAGTTCATTACTATTCATAAACTATCCAATACTTTTTCAATATTATTCACTAATTTTTTTTCACTATTTTTAAGAGATTATCTGAGATCACCTCAGCATCCAAACGTACCCTAAGTACCTCATCCTTCTCAAATGATCTCTCCAACCAAGTTGCACTTGACGGATCGTTGAATCAAAATCTAACTCGTTCACCTTAGGCCTCCAAGGGTATTGTTCTGTGAGAAGCTTAACATAAAAGTGAACAATGTGATCCTTAATTTTAGCGCTGTCCGTAAGTACCCTATCGTCCGAGTGAAGAACCTCAACAACATTATTTCTTTGGTGGGAGTTAGCTACTCTGTGTATTTGTCCCCTTCAACCAAAGAGCCCGAGAATTTTGTCTCCAAGAAAGCTCTTCCATAAGGGTGATTTTTTCCAGCTCAGTCTCAACAACCATTTTCCTTGCCTTGTCTTCAACTAATAGAGCCCCATCAGCCTCCTTTTCATCAAAACAATGCAACTCCTGGAAAAGAATATTTCGCTAGTCTTTAATGTTTCCAAAGACTTCAATGTTCCATTTTTTCATATCACTTTTCAAGGCTTTAAGCTTTCTAGCTAAAACAAAACTAGGATTGCCCGACAAATTATATGAGGACCACTATGATCTAACCTTGTCCATAAACTCATATGCTTTCAGCCACATATTCTTGAATTTAAAAGATCTTTGCCCCTCATGAAGGCCCTTACAATCTAATAAGAGGGAAAAATGATCAGAACATAGTCTAGGGAGGCGTTTTTTTACATAGGTTAGGAAAGTGGGCCTCTCATGAAGAAGAGACAATCAATCTGTCCAGCCTAGACAAGGCCCTCCCATTTGACCAAGTGAAATCTCCTCCAGCCAAAGGTAGATCCACCAAATCCAGCTCAAAAATTAGAGATGAGAAGTCAGCCATGGCTGACCTAATACTAGAGTCCCCTGACCTTTCAAATGTTAAAATCCCTTCCAATACACCATGGGTCATCCCACCAACTACACAAACCTACAATCTCATCCCATAATAGCCTTCTATTACTGTCGACATTAGGCACATATACTCCAGCAAATCCACATTCATGAAAGAACAAGCCACCAAAAATTCTCCAACGTATATCTCTACCAAATTAATTACTCTCTTGTCCCACATCACTATAATACCTCCTGAGGCTCCCTTGGAAGCAAGAGAGACCCATCTTGTGTAAGAGCAACCCCACAAGCTTCTTATTAAATTCCTGTCAACAATCTTCAACTTAGGCTCCTACAAACAAATTATGTCAACCTTCCCTTTTCGGATTAGATTCTTCACCCAGAGGCGCTTGCTCGAATCGTTTAGCCCCCGAATATTCCATGAAAGAATCTTAGATTTCATAAGACACCATGATTCGCCCTATCATTGTGCCTCCCCCTACTGGCACTTTCTTCCCTTGCATCATAATTGATAGAACATGAAAGTCTCTTAAGCTCCCTTTCTTTTTTAGAGGCGGATCTAGCTAAAAGGGGTTGTCCTGCTTCAATAGCAATAAGGAGAGCTTTAAACTGATCCTCGAAACCTTCACAAAAAACTCCTACACAATTGTGAATTTCGTCTACCTTTTGAAGTTTCCAGTCTTAGTGCAAACCAGCTCATAATGGCGATGGTGGCAAAGAACAGAGAGGGCTAGGCTCATCCCTGGAATCCTCCAGTTCATTTAAAAGCTAAAATAAATTGATGTTTTATCAATTAAAAGCTAAAATAAAAACATTAAGTTAAATTTATACATAAATAATATATCATTGATCACATGATTTTCACTTCCATTTGTAAGATAATTAACTTTCAAAAAAATTTAGGGTCTCCTTGATTTTTCCTTTAATTGAAATGTTGAGAATCTCAAATTATAAAAATAAGAAGACTTTTGCAGCGGAAGAGTATGGGGATGTTTGGGGAATGAGATGAGATGAAAAATCTGTGAATAGTAGTTAAATGATTTGAGTTATGATGTTTTATGGAGTTTTGGGAAAGAATAGAGAAAAAGTTGAATAAAAATACTATAAATTTAAAATATTGTTAAAATATGAACTTTTAATATTTTTTATTTGAAGAATTTAAATTATTCTTTGTATTTTGTTTGGAAGTTTGGAAAAATTATAATGATTAAGTAATTATTAAATGAAAACTTGAAAATTGAAAATTAAAAGTGTATATTTGAGTGGTGTCTAGATGTTGAGATGTGATGAGATTAGATGAAATGGAATGCAATAAAACCATCGAAACATCCAAACAACCCCGCCTAGGTAATGGGGGCCTGTCCACTAGCCCGTCCGTGTGTTCCGCCTAACCTGCTTGACACCAACTAAAATTCTGCCCGATTTGTCTAGCATGCAGGACCGGTTGAATTTTTTTTAATAAATCAAGGTGGGTTACAAGTAGGATATCCAGTTGTCCATATATCCACCTTCTTGCCCGCCCCACCTATATATGTAATCATCGTCTCTTCCTCCTCCTCCTTCTCCTAATCTCCTCTCTTCTTTATTGTCCTTCTTCCTCTTCTTCTCTAAGGCCCCGTTTGGATGTTGGAATATACTGAGATCAACTCAGTTCAGTCTAATTTGAAGCTGAGTTTAACATCCAAACACCCAACTCTCAAATCACTAAACATCACTCAACTCAAAACCTCTTTACACATGGGACTCATAATCTTTTTTAATTCAACACATCTTTACACGCTGGACCCACAACTTTTTTCAACTTTCCATAAATACATCTAAACTCATTTTAACATCCAAACACATCCAAATTCATTTTAGGTGGGCCCCACAAAACTCATTCCACTATATCAACTTACTACTATTCATAAAGAACTTAACTCATCTTAACGTCCAAATGGGGCCTAAGTCTCTCCTCTACTCTTTTATCCTTCATTATTTCCTCATTTTTGCAAACCAGAAACCTACAACGTTGTTCACTGGTTGTGAAAAAGATATCTACAGTGGGGCTCTGCCCCCCGCCACCCCACCCCCATCTGGGCAGCTAGGGCAACCCTACCAACCCCGTAGGGGAAACAAAGGTGAGGAGCGAGGAGGGAGCAGTGTCCAACCCCTCCACCCTCAGCACCCCGCCCCCAGCCCAGCCCAGCCCAAATCCTATATATGTATACACACATTTATATATATATAAATAGATTTCATTACCAAAATGAAATCGTTTTTTTAACAAAAAAAACGAATGCCAAAACGACATCATTTTTTTTTTAAGGGGGGTTAGGGTTCCCCTCCCCGCGTAATCACTTCTCCCCCCCTCTCTCTCTCTCTCTCTCTCTCTCTCTCTCTCTCTCTGCGCCATTTTGAGCTCATCTCTATCGTGTGCTCCTACCCTCTCTCCCTCTCGTAGTCGTCGCGGTGGCGCGGCCCACGTCTCCATTTTCTCTCTTCCCCCTCTCTCTCTCTTTCCTCTCTGACAATGCGGACCCACGGACGACATTTAGTCCTTTATTTTTTTGCCTCAAATCCTCAAAATTTTGGCTTTTTTGTTTATGTGTATTGTTTTGGATTTGAGATGGTTTTGTAAATTTATTGTGGATTTGAATTTTATTCTATTTTATTTTTTTTGTATTTTGTTTTCGGTTAGGACAACTCACAACCGTGAGTGGTGGTGGACGAGGGGCCTGACAGATGAGGGGTCTACCCCTGCCCCTGACACAAGGACGGGGGCCTGCTGAAATATCGTTTAGGTCTCTCTTTCAGATATGCGAGGCACCAGTCGTGGAAGATGTGAACTGTGATAATAATAATAGCAAGATTTGAATTCTCTTTCGGAGCTCAAAAGCTATTCTAATTATTACAAATGCACTCATTTGGATCCATATGCTCTTAATTACTCATTTGGATCCTGATGAGGAAAGCTTCATGCCAGAACCAGCTTCTTTCTACTCGCCCTGAAACTTAAAGCAACTCATGTTTTATCCTTTTTGCTGTAGAAACAAGAGAAGGTAATATTCCAAGCTCAGTTGATTTCTTCATCTAAGCACGAACCTAAAATTATGGATTTGAAAACTGTGGAAGAAGCTTCGACATCTTCATAAAGGAAGGATTGAGCTTGCACTTTTGCAATGTCTGGAAGACAAGAACCTTCTGCTAGAGGAAAAAGACCTTTTCATTGAAATGGGACCCTTCTGCAGGGAACGCCCAATTGAAGAACTTTTCATCAGTTTGCATATGCTCGAAGTTCCACTCTCTGGCTTAGCAACCATCTTTTTGCGAGAACTTTTTAGGTTTGCTAATTGGGCTTTTGAACTTCCTTGATCAGCAACTATATTTGCCACAGCATGATAAATCCTAAACGCAGAAGATGGATCCAATGAAACAGATCTCCTCACTGGCTGTACTTCTTCTTTCACAGCTCGTTGATTGTCATCCAAATTGCTTACAACTCGAGAATGACGATTCCCAGAGCTAGAACTCTGCATACTTTTCTTTGAATTCTCAGCACCCCTTCCATCTTCAATTGCCAAAGCACTAAAACTTCCATCTCCAATCCCAACTTCCTCACTAGTTCCACCTTCTCCAACTTGGGTTCTTTCCACCCCATCATAATTCTCAAGATTCTCCACTAGGGTTTCTCCACTCGAACCCGCCGAAACACTCACGTTAGGTTCGGTTGCAGGTACCTGAGAACCGGTAACGTCGCTAAATATAGGAGCACGACACAAGGGGCAATTCTTGTGTGATCTCAACCAGGAATCTATGCAAGGAAGGTGAAAGGCGTGGCTGCACTTTGGCAAGAGTCTAAGGCTCTCATCTTCTTCAAACTCATTCAAGCAAATAGAGCATTCCGTACCATCAATCAACCCCTCATCTTTTTTGTACTTGAAAACCGTGATGGAATCGATGACGTGTTGCTGGAGACCAACGGTGTGGATATACCATATCGGGTGATCGATCACAGGGCCATGATCTTCATCAAGAAAATCTTCTCGGGTATCAAACAGAATTGGAGAATTTCTTCTCCTTGAACTATTCCTCGATGAGTTGTACTTGCGGATGATTATGAACATAATTGCAACCAGAAGAGCTCCGCCAAGGATGCAGGCAGTGATAATAAGACTGGCGTTAATCAAACGGTTCTTGTAATGGAAATGGTCGCGAGGAGGCAGTGGTTCTGGTGGCGGAAGAAGATATTCACGGCGCGTCTGACACCAACTCATTACGCAGGCAATATGAGGATGGTGAGGCAAGCTGGTTTCTGGTACTAACATTTTTCTGAGATGAAACCCCATAACAAAAAACAGAGCAAGAAAGAGCAGAGGATCAAAACAGAGGATGGAAACAACTCAATCCTTTGTGTATGGAAAAAAAATGAGAGCCACGGAGAAGACATGGAAACTGCTTTTTTGCCTTCATTTTTCACCACAACTTGGGATATTGGAGAATTTGTGATTGTTTTTGTTTTGTTCTGTTCTTTCCTTTTCACGATTCTCTTGTTGCTTTCTTTGGTACATTTCATTTTCAGTGAAGGACTGGGGCATTTACTTGGCAGCTTCCTTTTTCTTGGTTTTGAGTCTAGGGAAGTTGTACGCGTCAATGGCTTTCTACTAGTCATTTCCGCGTTCTCGAAATGAAGGGTTCCCACTTCCCAATTCCCAATCCATGAAAACCGTAGAAATACTTTTTCACAAATTAAAATAAGTTGTTATATTATAAAATTATTTTTATTATAAAATAAATTTAATAAATCATAAAAAAATTATGTTAATTTATAAAATTATTTTTATATAATTTCTTTATAGTTATAACAGTTTTCATAAAAAAATATTATCACAAATTATTTTGAAATTGAATATTGAAATTAAAGAATATTGAAATTAAAGAATAAAAAAATTATCTTATAGCAATAAATCACCTAATTCAATACCTAATTATGCTTTAATTTACGATTTATTTATTTTTGTTATAACAAAAAATTTACGATTTAGGAGGATATACAAAATTGAGTTACGGTATTTAACTTAAGGGCTCGTTTGTTTTCAGAGACGAGATGAGATTAAAGTTAAAAAGTTGAATAAAATATTGTTAGAATATATTTTTTAATATTATTTTTATTTTAAAATTTAAAAAAATTAAATTATTTATTTTATTTTATGTGAAGATTTAAAAAAATTATAATGATAAAATGAAATGAAATGAAATGAGATGCGATATTTCATAAAACAAATGATTGAGAAAGAGATCCGTTGAGTTACAGTTGAAACAATGGTCACTTTTTGTGTACAGCCCATTGGAGGAAGTTGCAACCCTCCTTCGTTTTGCTTTTCTTATGCCCTAAGAAGTTGTCGGTGTCACGCCTGCGACACGGAGTGACACTGTGAATTGAAAGTGGTAAAGAGACCGGATCATTTTTAAAAATTTTCATGATTTTATTTATAAATATCCTTTAAATATATAATATTATTTTAATTTTAAATCTTCAATTTTTTTATTTAATTATTATTTAATCATTATAAATACAATTTTTCAAATTTTAAAATATATTCAAATAATTTTTTAACTTTATAAATATTTATTTAATTGATTAATATTACTCATAATTCTAATTCGGGATGATTTGATATTAGATTATTATAGATTATTTATTATATTTTATTTATAAATTTATTATTTAATTTTGCATCACAAAATTATGAGAAAATAATAAGAAAATAGATGACGAATAGAATTTTTATTTTCTAAAGTTCGACTCTATAGTCTATACCCTATTTGTAAAGTAATCAGTAATCTTGACATTATTTTATTAAGAATTTAATACTATTCAAAATATTTAAAATATTCCAACGTTTATAAATATTCTAAAATCTAAGTTACGTATGATTCTAATAATCAATGGCCGGGGCGCAATAAAGATTAGGTATCACAAGTCAACATATGCAGTTGGGATATTAGTTTTTACATGACTATGATGGTAAGACCGAGTCCACATAGATCAGCATCATGTTATTAAGTGCTTAATTTGTTTCAGTGTAGACCAATGTAGACTGGACCCCTGAGAGCTGGTTGAATGTTCAATGTTCCAAGTAGGCAGTGTTTGTTACCCCCTTCAAGCCCTCACCCCAACAATAAAAAATGTTATATTTATCTTATTTTGTCGACAGACGGACATTATCTATCGATCCTTAAGTTGTCATTTTTTAAAAAATAATGATGGATTTAATACAATGTAACGAGTGTAAGATAAGAATTTAATACAAGAGTACGTCACTGATCAATTAAGAGTTATACTATACATTATATTCTCGTCTTATTTTTATTTTATTAAATAAGATGTGACATATTTATCATTATTAGATAATAAAAAAAATCTAATAAATAAATCAAGCGGTGCGGCTGCTGTTACTATTATTGATATTATCATTATTTATTATTTATTATTTTCCAAAATTTGATGATTATGAAAACACTAGCTAGGAGAGCCGTTTCCATTGGAGATAGCCAAGTATTTTCTCATGCCTAATAAGAGGTGGAAATGGCAGGATTCAGTGCATGCATGGGTGGTTAGAAGTCCATAACATTAATAACCCTGGCCTACTCTCAACTTGCCAACTCTCTTGCTTAATCAACTGTACTGTCACGATCAGCATTAATTGTCAAAACTACGTACTACAATTTTGAGGTGTAATCTGTCTAATTCCGTCCATCTTTATAAGTTTTTAGAGCAATGATACTGGACTCATTGCTAGTCAAGTCTAAATTTTCATCAAGTTTTATCAAAATTAGCTGTATTAGACTACCTAAACAATTTCAACTCAAACTGTGAGCTACAATAAATGAAAGGGAAAGTCAAGTTTGTGAGTTACTGTTCACCAATCAGAGGACTTTTTTTATTCCTATTTTCTCTCCCTTCTCCCGTGTCTCCTGCTCTCCTTGAACTCTCACATTTCCTTCTTTGTTTTCTTTTTGTTTTCGCATCCTCTCTTCTTTTTCTGGGTGATTTATAATTTTTCATGTAAAGAACTACTGTGTTGATTGATTTGCAATTTTCTCATTTTTTGTGTTGGTAGAAACTTACGTAAAGAGGATATTTATCTTTTGTATTTAATCACAATAATAAATTGTGTTTTTCGGAATTTGTAAACTTTATGTTTTGTATGATCTATTCGTAAAATTTACATCCAGATAATATTGTGATTAAAGGCAAGAGATTTGCAATCAACTTTATATTTTATATGGTATATTTGCAATCACGTGGTTATGGTCAAATTTGCAACCAACTTATATCCAACCAACATCGTTATAAAGAAATTCTCAATAGGTTATGAACAAAACCAACATCGTTATAAAGAAATTCTAGGTTATGAACAAAACCAACATCGTTATAAAGAAATTCTCAATAGGTTATGAACAAATTGGCTCAAGTAGTAGAAGGACAAATTATGGCTCAAGTAGTTGGGAAAAATTAATTTTAAATAAAAATTAAATTATTAAATAATATATGAAGTGTATTTGTAAAATATTTCAAAATTTTTTTGTAAAATATTATTAAAATATATAATATTATATTATTATTTTGACTTTAAGATGGCTAGTCCAATATAGATTTACCTAGTTAAAGGTTAATGATATAGCTAAAACTTGAAATTCTAGCCAAAATTTAGACTTGGCAATAGTGAGCATTGGCAATGGCCTAGCTATTGCCAAGTCTAAAATTTGGCTAGAATCTTAACTTTTGGCTATAGTATCAACTTTTGACTAGGTGAGTTCACATTGGACTAGTTATCTTAAAGTCAAAATAATAATATAATATTATATATTTTAATATTATTTGACAATCTTTTATATATATATATTTTTTGCAAATACACTTCATATATTTTAATAATATTTGACAAAAAAAAATTTAGAGATAATTCAAAGAAGTAGATCATCAACTTAATTAGCATGTTCAAGAACTAGTGAATAAAGAGTACTTCATAATTCTTTTTTTAATAAAAAAATTGCATTCTTGTCCAAATTCACTTCATATTTAATGTCACACTCTGAATTCATATAAAGGATATCATAGAATTCATATAAAGGAATTCACAAGATTTCAGCACATTCAAGTCCAAATTCACAAGACGCACCACAAAATCTACAAAGCACTCGGTAAATCATTCAACACATATAAAGAAATAATTAAATCATACATAAATCAGTTCCCACATGCATAAATCATACCAGGAAACTTAGGAAAATGATTTATTATTTTTACTATTTTAGGGAAAAACATGTGCAAATTGATTCCATTGGAGTAGGATCAAGGATGTCTCATACTTCTTAGTGTGGGGGCTTGAAGATGAAGAAAAACAATTACTGCCCTTGTTTGCAGAGGGTGGTTCAGTTGGCCCTGGGTTAGATCCTTCAGGGAGTTTCATGCCCGTGGCTAAGAAAGAAGACTCAAAGACTTCCTTGATTTGATCAGATATAAAAGAGCATCTGCTCTTGAAAATGCTCTGCAAATCCTTTCTTAGTTTTTCAATAGAGGTCTTTCCTGAGTAACCAGTTTGAAACCACTTGTGTAAGAGGGATGCAAAAGATTTATTTACAAAAGAATCTCCCTGCTTTACGTTGTAAAGAATGGACCTGAATTCATCCTCAGATAACTGAGCTGAAAACCACATGATTACGCACTTAAGCAATCCAAGTGGCGTTATTACATTAAGGCTCATATACAGAAGTCTCTGCTGCAATTCATGGCTATAGTTCTTGCTAATAATGGGAAATACCTGTTAGAAACTGGACAAAGGGTCAAATGATGGCAATATGAAAAACATTCCTAAATAACTTATTGATGACAAGTACTGATAGGAAACTTTTGGAATTCATTACCTCCATTTCTTGAAAGGCAAACTGCTTGTTCACTTCCAACAAGAAAGACTCAGGTTCCCTGCAAAGATTCTCCAGAAACATGCACAACGATATACCATTTTGAGAAAGGAATTTTATCCGGATAACTATTGAATCTAAATTTGAAAAACAGCCTGAATCTGAATCGGAATGAGAAACAGAGAGAATGAGAAAATAAAACAAAACGGAAAAAAAAATCTCACCAAAAAAAAAAAAATTCTTTCAGTCCAAAATCAAGTTCATGTTTAATGTTCAAGAACTAAATACGTACATCTCAACCAAGAACAAGAGAAAGAACATAAAAGCAAAAGAAAAGAGAGACTCGAACTAAAAGTTGTCTTTCCCTAATATGGAAATTGAAAGAGAATGATTGTGCAATCTCCAGAGCTAGATGAAAAAATAATGAGCTATCAACAAACACGATTCTTTTCCCCTGAATTTTTTCCAGGAACTGCTTTCCAAAAAAAAACACAAACGCAGACCCCCAATAATACAGTTGTCTCATAAAATTCCATAGCAAATATTTTCTCAAGAAAAAAACGAAGCTTAAGGAAACCCAATAGAAAAATGTGATGCTTTCCGATTATTTGCAACTTAATTTCGTTTCATGGCACTGATTTGACTCTATCATGAAAAACTCGAGTCAGCCATTTCTAAGTTCCAATAGATCAGGAAAATCCAGAAAGAGAAAAAATCGAAGGATTTATATGGTAACCACAATATTACTCAAAGAAATAACATTAAACAATTTTGGAAGGAGACAGAGCTTATGCTGAATCTTTGTTCTAGACTCACCAAGACAGAAGTACTGATTCTATTATCAGGCTCTGAACAGACTGTATTCTGTTACGACCCACGGACAGTGTGAAAGCATTAGCATTGGCAATGGGCTGAAAGAAGTTGGCAACGTGGATGATCAACGGAAAGAAAGGTGCTTGCGGGCTGAAGAAAATGAAGGATCAAATGCTGGGAGCTTTCGGGAGAAGAAAGAAAAAACGAGGGAAATGGACAACTTCGAGTAGTAGAAAGAGAGAAGAACGAGGGAAAGAGAGAGAGGGAAGAAGATCAAATAATAAAATATGATTCTATAAAATGATTAAAAAAACCGATTGAGTAATATTCTTAGTTGTCTAACTAAGTAACTACTTAATTATTTTAATTAAGTGTAGTAAATTATAATGTTAATAGTCTCTATATATCAGTACTCAATAATAAATACTCATATAACATATCAGTTAATAGTTAATCCCTCTTCTTAGCATTTTACATATTAATATCTAAGCATAGATAATTAAGTTACAAAACAATTTACATTATTATTTTGTTACAATTTACAACATTATTATGTAAAATTAAATTAGGAATTCAAAAAGTGTATAATATATTATATAAAATATTTTAAAAAATTATATATTAAGTTTCACTCAGTCCATTCCGGTCTAAAATAAAAAAACCACATCTGATCAAAAATTTATTTATTTATTAAAAATATCGACCGAGTCAAACCAAATAAAACAGTCGATCACCCTTCGATCGGATCCCCTCCCTCCCAAACACCAAATCGTCCGTACCATTTCTGTTCCAATGCTGCATCTTGCTAAATAAAAAAAATTAAAAAAAATCATTATCCTCAAACTACACATTATATATAATTTTTTTTCTTATTAAGATATCATTTAATTACACAATTCAGATGAGATGAGATAAAATATTTTGTTGAAAGTTAAATAAAATATTGTTATAATATTATTTTTATTTTAAAATTTAAAAAAATTAAATTGTTTATTATATTTTGTATGAGAGTTTGAAAAAAAAAATTATAATGATTATATAAGATGAGATAGATAGTTTGACTTTGTAAAATCAAACTAACCCTAAATGTATGGTGTACAAATGAAAAGTATTAGAAATTAATTAATTTAGTAAAAATAAAATAAATAAATAATAAAAATAAATATGATGTTTAGCGTGTAAGATAATGAGTGGAAAAGTTATTCTCTAAAACTAAAAACCATTTCTTAATACTCCCATTCAGGCCAGGCGTGCTCATCCGGGCATTGTCTGATTTCCATATTGAATTTGACGTCTAGCTCTTTCTACATTTGAGAGCACTATAATGAAGGCCAAAGCCTACCTTGAGATGGTTACTTTGAAGTTTGAACACATCTCCCCCTAGTTGGCTCCTCGAAAGTTTGAGTGCTACCACTCATCAGCCTCGACGGTTTTCTTTCTTAAGACAACAATTAGTCATAATGATTGTAGCTTCAGCAGTAGTGCTTTTATAGGGTCACTGCTCTTCTCTGCATCAACATTGTCTTTTGTAATTACCTTTTATGCAATCTTATCTTTGGTTAGAGGTGATAAATCGTGTTAATGAGTCGTGTTTATGTCATGTCAAGATATGTGCATTATATTTAATGAATCAATATGAACACAACTCATTAAGAATTTCATGTCAAAATTTCAAATCCTAACACGACAAGATAAAATAACAGGTTGACACGATACGATCTGTTTCAACCCATTTACGTTAATGGGTTGAATAAACACGATACGACACGACACGACATGATACGACTTGTTTGACCTGATTGATTTCATATAAACATTTAAATATAAATAATATCTATAAAAAATAAAAAACTAACTACAAGTCTAAAATTACAATCTAAACAAATATGATCCACACAAATTGTAATAATATTCATTATAAAAATTACATCCCAAATTTAATAAACAAAACACACATTGTAAATTTATTAATATTTCAATCCCAAATACGATAAAAATTAAAAACACAGATCTAAACAAATTTAGAACTTGAAGAAGGAAGTTGAGCATCCTCCTTGCCCTTGTTGTTCTCCAACTCCATTACATTTTTTATTAACTCGTTCAATTTAACTTCTTATTATGTTTCTATTAAAAAGAAAAGACATCAGCAGAGTTTTATATCAAATAATATTATTGTATTGAAAAATTATATTCATTTACTCAATAAAATAAAAATAATATTACCTTGCTCCTCGTCATATAACCAATCTCTTGTGCAAACTAATGCTTCAACAATATCTGTTTTTAGAGCACTCCTAAACTGATCAATGATACGCCTACCAATACTAAAAGTAGATTCAGATGCAATTGTAGAAACTGGAACACTCAAATTGTCACGAACCATACACTCCTAGGGCATGTGTCAATGTGACGCTTCATATTTCCAGTTTCATATTTGCTCATTGCCATGTAAGTAATTCCACACATCTTGCACTTGGCTCGTGGCTTGTCATCACTGTTCTCAGTATCAGGAACCATTTCAAAAAAACTCCACACGTTTGAGTATTTCCTTCGTTTTGCTTGAGATTCCTCATTTTGAAAACTTTCTAAGTAAAACGGGTCCAAATCAATCAAATTGTTATTTTCACCTGCTATCGAACTCATCTGACAAAACAGGCCTAAAAAAAAAAGGAATGTGAATAATTTCAAATAACAAAGATTAATTTCAAATAATTTCAAAAAAAAAAAATTCAAATACAACAAAACAAAACAACATAAATATGTAAATATATATATATATATATACACATATGCTAATGTTTGGATGAGCATGTTTGCAGCCTACAAAAGAATATAGCTGCTAACATAAAAATACATGCTTGAGGAAATTATTGTCTTACTAATCTTACACAAATAATCTTACAGAAGTCATTTTAAACGCCCAGTGAAGTATCTTCAAGATCTTCTTGGATCAATAAACTGCAAAGCTCTCCATCCTTTTTTTCTTTTTTCTCGACAAACAAACAATACAGAGTCACAGACCAACGTTTAAAGGCTAAGGAAATTCCCATCTTTTTTTCTTTTTTCTCGGTAACCAAACAATACAGAGTCATAGACCAACGCTTAAAGGCTAAGGAAATTCCCATATTTTTATTTTTTTTTTCTCGGCAACCAAATAATAGGTAAATGTATTGAAAAATCTTGTCTGGATTGATTTACAGTAGGCGGCGTAGCATGGGCGACGGGCGGCGTGAGTTACTAGGTTCAAGTCGAGGCCAAGAAGGGTGGCGAGTCAGCGTGAAGAGAACTGAAGGGGGCGGCAACGTGGGTTAGCACTTAGCAACTCAGTCTCTCAAGACTTAGGAAAGACCGAAAGAAGAGAAACTAGAAGGGGGCGGCGTGGGTTAGAAGTGCTAGAGTTAGGATTTTTTGAGTTTTAAGTCAAAGGGTATAAAGGTAAATTTGATTTTCTTAAAGGGTCATAACGAGCTGACCCGTTAAGACTAAACCCTAACCCGCTTTTATCGTATCATATTCGTGTTGGGCTAACGAGTCTTGTCACATATTGTCACCCATATCTTTGGCTAGCATTGGAGAGTCTCTCTCTTCCCAGGTAATATTGTGAAGGGGTAAAATTTCAGGACCCAAATACTAGGCCCAGCCTATTGGGTTAAGAGCTAGGGGAGAGTCACGGAGTCACACAGTACAAGAGGCATGGGGTCAAAGAGTAGGGTGAGCTGTCAGGGGTCGGGAAGTAGGGAGGGCTATTAGGAGAAATGGAAAATATGAGAGTCTATCAGGCACGCAAAGCAGGCCCTGTCCTACCACAGTAGAGGGCATGCGAGAAAAGCAATCAGATAAATAAAGAGGTCCGACCGACTTCCAGGGGAATGGATCTTCTTCTTCTTCAGCTTCCTTTTCTTCTTCGACTTCTCCTTCAACCTTAGAATAGGGAGGTCCAGTAAAGGCTTTTTCTCCAGTAAATATATATTCAGGATTACCATTGTACTGAGAGGAATGAGAGACCATGAGAGACTATCAACATGAATATTATAATGGATTTCTTCTCCTCAAATGCCCGTGGACCTAGGCGTTATGCCAAACCACGTAAACTCATATGTCCTCTTCTCTTATTTTCTCTGCACATGCTTTACATTCACCACCATGGATGTACACACCGACACCGTATAGCCACACCAGATCACTGTCAAGGGCATCAGACCACACCGAACGAGGCCTAAGTGGCCTTAGTGGGTCGAAAATGCCTATTTCTCCCTTTTCGATTGTTGTGCAATTTTTAAAATATTAACAGTGGCGCCGTCTGTGGGATCTGATCACTTTCTAAGCAGGACGTGGGAGAATAACGACTTTCCAGTGCGCTGAATAATCCCCGATTGAACCAATGAAACTCCCCTCAGATAAGTACATCCAGCTACTCTACTCTTATTTTTATTAAAGACATAGCAAAAAATGGAGCTCGCCCTTGAGGGCCGGCATATAGCACTTGCGGCTCAAGTGACCGAGTCATCCATCTTCCCCGCTCGGAAATGTAGTTTAGGCTCAGGACACATGCGCTTGACACATGCGCTAGCCAGCAGGTACCGTACACTTAAGTGCACAGTACCACACAAAACAAATTCATGCAGGGCACGAACACAGTATGGGGGAGGGCATTGTGCATTTATGCACTCACGTCCAATGTGCATGGCACGCACAGTGCCTTGCACAGTGCACCCAGTGGCTCATGACGCCTTTGCCGCAAGCCCAGTTGGCCCTTGGTGTCAACCACATGGACTGCCAGCGGGTTCTGTCTCTCCCGCTGGCCCCTTTGCTAAGCCATGAACGGTGCCCACCCAGTGTGCACCACGCTGTGCACATAAGACCATGGCACAGCCCACCTACGGCGCAGTCTGGGAGGACGCCGGTAGAGACCTCTGTAGTCTGACGGCATCATTTGGCTACCCTGGTGTTGCCCCCGACACCTGCAGTTGGCACGCGGTGACCTAGTAATGCATCGCCTTACCTGCGTCAAGGGGCTCCCAACTGACCCGCAGACAATCACCAAGGGACCTCCATCAATTTCTGACAGCAGTCGTCCCCCCTGGGGGAGGCCGCTCCGATGAAAGGACCACACATCGTGGCCTTGCATGAGGAGAAGGCCTCACGGCCCAATACCACAGTGGCGCGACAGGAGCTATAGAGACAACTGGGTGGTCCACCGATCACCTTTGTTCCCACCTAGGTGGCAACCTCTGGTGGTGGCCGTGCACGGGTGTCTCTATGGGGCACGAACCTGTGCACTCGGGAGGGCCTCAAGCTCATGGTGGCCACCTCCTTGACAGTCCCTTGCTAGCACCCCCTTAGCTCGGACCCATGCAGCAATTGGCCAGGACCCACCAACTCGGACAATCACCTCATCGGCTCGGTATCCTCCGCTCGGGAAAGACCCCTCTGCCTCAATTTGGGAAATGCATAATTGGAAATACGACTCGGGCAGTTCCTTGCTCGGCCCAGGACTCACGACATGAGACTCGTCTGAACACCTCTACGTGGGCTTCATCTACTCAGGACATGTCATCATCGGCTCGGGAAACCTCCGCTCGGACAAACCCACACTTTTTTCGGCATTGACTTCCTCAACCCACCAACTTGGCACCTCTTCTGCCTAGGGTTTGTTCCGCTCAGGAAATATGGCCCGGAACCCAGCTACTCGGGGGCTACTTGCTCGGCACCCCACTAGCTCGGGACAGCACCTCACATAGCACAGGAGTTACCTGCTCGACACCAAATGATCTGCTTTGCACCTCCTCTGCCCCAGACTCACTCAGCTCGGGAAGCACATCGCGGGACTCACCTCATCAACTCAGAAGGCCTTCTCTACTCAGGGAAGTTATTGTCCTACTCTGGAAAGTAGTTACTCTGCTTTGGATTTATCTGCTTGGCACAGGACTCATTGCTCAAGATTCGTCTGCTCGGACCCACCTGCTCGGAACTCACCTACGTGGGAATTACAACCAACAATAGACAATTGTTTTTAGTCGAGCAAAAAGATCAACGATAGTGGCTAAAACTCTCCAATTTGTCACTTTAAAAGATTATGTGAGTTCATTTCTACTAACAAAACCACTTCCTATAGTGTGGAACATCGACCATGTGGCCCCACGCTCCGACAGGGCAATTCAGCACTGACGAGCGCCTCCGTTCAACAAAGTCGAGTGCCTAAACTCGTCACGAAGTTGGGTTCCTACACACGCTGCGGGGTAAAGCCAAGTCTCTAGACTCACCAACCCTTGTTCAACAAATTCAAGTCCCTAGACTCGCCATGAAGTCGGGTCCCTAGACTCATTGTGGGATAAGACCAAGTCTCTAAACTCGTCGACCCCTCGTTCAACAAAGTCGAGTCGCTAGACTTGCCACAAAGTCGGGTCCCTAAACTCGATGCAAGGTAAAGCCAAGTCTCTAGACTCGCCAACCCCCCGTTCAACAAAGTCAAGTCCCTAGACTCGCCACGAAGTCGAATCCCTAGACTCGCCACAAAGTCGGATCTCTAGACTCTTCACGAAGTCGGGTCCTTAGAATCGCTGCGGGGTAAGGCCAAGTCTCTA
Organism: Juglans microcarpa x Juglans regia; assembly: GCF_004785595.1. Classification (NCBI taxonomy): domain Eukaryota; kingdom Viridiplantae; phylum Streptophyta; class Magnoliopsida; order Fagales; family Juglandaceae; genus Juglans; species Juglans microcarpa x Juglans regia. The sequence goes on along the minus strand of NC_054597.1, from coordinate 10,059,111 downwards.
AACTCGCTGACCCCCTGTTCAACAAAGACGAGTCCCTAGACTTGCCACAAAGTCGGGTATTCGTTGTGGGGTAAGGCCAAGTCTCTAGACTCGCCGACCCCCCGTTCAACAAAGCCGAGTCCCTAGACTAACCATGAAGTCGTGTCCTTAGACTCGCTGCGGAATAAGGCCAAGTCTCTAGACTCGCCGACCCCCCGTTCAACAAAGCCGAGTCCCTAGACTAACCATGAAGTCGTGTCCTTAGACTCGCTGCGGAATAAGGCCAAGTCTCTAGACTCACCGACCCCCCCATTCAACAAAGCCAAGTCCCTAGACTTGCACGAGCCCCGTGTATTGGCTCTAAGTGGTCGAGCCCGTCCCCCGCTCGCCTCGCTGAGATAAGGTGTCTGCCCGCACTCTACATAATCAAGTTCATCTCTCAATCTTGAGTTCAGAAATGTTTACTGCTCGTGCCAAAGGAACGAATGAAAGAGGACCGGCCTTCGGAATATATTTCCCTACGTACTCAGGCAAACTGATTCGATTGCACTTTTTACCTTTGAAAATTCTCAATGTCTTCTTTTGGAACAAATTGCCCTTAAGAATCACGGGGTACTGTGAGGGGGGTAAGACTTCAGGACCCAAAGACTAGGCCCAATCCACTGAGTTAGGAGCTAGGGAGAGTCAGGAAGCGCAGGAGGCATGGGGGTCAAGGAGTAGGGTGGGTTGTCAGGGGTCAAGAAGTAAGGAGGGCTATCAGGAGAAATGGGAAAAAAGGGAGTCTGTCAGGCACGCAAAGCAGGCCTTGTCCCACTACTATAGAGGGCACACGAGAAAAGCAATCAGATAAATAGGGAGATGGATCTTCTTCTTCTTCAGCTTCCTTTTCTTCTTCGACTTGTCCTTCAACCTCGGAACAGGGAGCTCTAGCGAAGTTTTTTTCTCCAATAAATATATATTTAGGATTACCATTGTACAGAGAGAAATGATAGATCGTGAGAGATTGTAAATAAGAATATTATAGTAGATTTCTCCTCATCAAACGCCTGTGGATGTAGGCATTATGCCAAACCACGTAAACCCATGTGTACTCTTCTCTTATTTTCTCTACACATGTTTTCCATTCACCACCATGGATGTACGCACCGACACCGTATAGCCACACCGGATCATTGTCGTGGGCACCAGACCACACCGAACGAGGCTCAAGTAGCCCCAGTTGGCAAAGAATGACTCTTTCTCCCCTTCCTGCCTGTTGTGCGATTTTTAGAGCATTAACAAGTATCTTTTAGTATTATGGTAATTATCTCATTGCCGAGAAGAGAAGAAAAAAGAATAAGAAAAAGAAAAGAATACCATCCAAATTGTTGCAACCCTTGTTGTCTCATGTCACTTGTGCTAGCACACATTATTTATAAGTAATGAATCTGTAAATTAACACATCTTGTTTGAGAGTAAATCCAATAATAAGTGGGGCTTAACATGTGGAAGAAAAATTCTATTTATAAGCCAGCATGGATTATACATGACCTAATAAAGTATTTATATGGCATAATTTGATTTTAAAGAGAAATTTTAAAATTTGAATCTTACAAATCCAATTTTAATAACTTTATGTGGAATAGTTAATCAATTTGGTGAAGTGTAAAGTCAGGATTTGAATTTAGGTTTCAAGACCTCTGTTCTAATACCATATGAAATCACAACTTGTCTCAAAAGTTTACGCTAGTGAAAAGAGATAGATTTAGAGATAGATTTAATTATTTATATTAGTCTTAACATGTGTCAACAATAAGTTCAATATTGTGTGAATGAGACATGGTTTCTTTCAATTTGTTGGATAATAAATTTATGTTTGCTTGATGAATGACCGACCGGGCAAGAGACGATTAGAGCATGGTTTTGTCGAGGAACTTTCATTCCAAATGGCAAGGGATAGAGGTTTGTATTCCACGTAATGTAAAAAGCTTGTACATCTCATGTGTTATCTTTTGTGTCCAAATTAACATATGATTTCTATGAAGGGAAACAAATTAATACTTCCAATGGTGGTTTGAATAGTGAAATGAGATGAGATGAGTTTAGATAAAAGTTGAAAGTTGATATTAGAATATTATTTTTTAATATTATTATTGTTTTGTGATTTGAAAATGTTGAATTGTTTATTATACTTTAAGTGAAAATTTTAAAAAGTTGTAATGATAAGATGAGAAAGTTTATGTGTACAAACGGAATCCATAATCAAGATTTAGAGTCTAATTAGTATCACACCTTGTGCATCATTAGCTTAAATGCATGCATGCTAAAAAGACATTTAGTCCCGGTTTGGATAGTGAGATGAGATGATATGATTTTAAATAAAAGTTAAAAGTTAAATAAAATATTGTTAAAATATTATTTTTTAATATTATTATTATTTTGAGATTTAAAAAGGTTGAACTGTTCATTATATTTTATGTGAGAATTTAAAAAAGTTATAATAATAAGATGAAATGAATTGAGATGTCTCAATCTAAAATGTAAAGCAGCACAAGAAAGATGAGGTTTTACGAGGGTTGAGTCCTCTAACGTAATGTCAAAACATTATGGTCACTACTATTTCCGTACACTCAGAATACAAAAAGCATGATGTTTTTGTAGATTAAGCCAATGCAATAAAATCCCTCTCAATCTCAAGACAAGGATCGGAGAAATTGGTTATCCTTTGAAAGATTCTTGCTTTTAGCTTTACTAGGGAAAAGGATTTGAATTGGAAAAAATAAAATAAATATTTTCTTGCTTTCAAAGTGAACAAAGTGATGGAATCTTTTAAGCAAAATCCTTTCATTTGCTTCCAAGTAAGTATATATTAATCAGATTGGTTGAGCTGTAACTCAATTGGTATGCCCTCTCTTTACACTAGCAGATTTAAGTGGTAAATTATTTCTAAAAAACCATGCTGAAAAAAATAAAAATATGAAAAGTATGCATTTAATTGAAATATTGCTAGAGTAGTGTATGAAATGAGACTGTTGTCTTACAAAAATACCAAATATAAAAATATAAAATTAACCAGAAAAAAAATATATAATATCAGCTGGTCCATGCTCTTTTTTTCTTAATAATTCCATTTTTTTTTTCTTTTTTTAGGAGTGTAGCCTAATTAGTTTTTTCTTTGACTCATGAGCAAAAGCAGAATTAATTGGATCTTCAAGAATTCTCATCTATATCTATAATTAGAGTAGGAGGGAGAAGAATATATAAAATGGATGCAATAACAGTTATTGAACTTTCAAAGTTGTTTAAGAAATCCACTACAGTTATAAGTTGAGTTATTCTATTCTGATACCGGTATATATAAATACCATCGACATTATTTAAATGATAAGGTTCTAAAAATTTTGAATTCGGAAATATAGGAGGGGCCAGTTTCTTAGATAATCTTGCCAAAGTAGCAAAACTAGAAACATATGCTTGTCCTAGCGCGCAAGAAACGAATTTCCCCCATATTTAAAGCAACTTGTAATATTAGGATATTAAATTCAACATTTTATTAAAAAAAATATTGAATTCAAATACCAACCAAACCCCCTCTCATACGTGGAATTCGCAACCCCCATTACTTCACGCCACGCTCTCTTAATCCAATCACCCTCCACTCTTTTCAACCCACATTTCCACCAACAACCAACCCCCTCGTTCTTCCACGATTCAAACACCAAAACTTTTCTTAAAATTCTGATCAAAACCCATTAAACTAATCGATCAGATCAAGCCAAATATTGTATGCATGAGCATGAAGTCGTCGCCTATGGCAGGGTGGGCATTGAGAAACCAGAAGTTGAACTGTAAAGATGTGGATGGGAACGAGATGTTGAAGGATCTCGACGTTTCTCAAAAGCTGGCTGGTATGGACCTCATGCAGAATTGTGATCTCCCGCCGCCGATGAAGGTTTTCAAAGGGTTGGATAAGACGGTCATATCGTCTATGAACAGGATGTTTAGCATGACGGTTAAAGAAGATGATAACGAAGAGTTCAGCATGTACAGAAATAGTGGCGGGAGCAAGAAGGTGGAGCTTTTGAAGGCGTTGAGGTTGTCACAGACAAGGGCAAGAAAGGCAGAAAAGAAAACAGCGGCTCTGGTTAAGGAGAGGGATTGTCTTGCCAATGCTTTGCTAGAGGAAGGGACGAGGTTGTTTGCATATCGGCAGTGGGTGAGAGTGCTCGAGCTTCAAGTTACCAATTTGAAATCACAATGCCAATGCCAATGCCTGCAGCAACATAAACATGACCAAAAGGGTTGTGTTTGCGGTTGTGGCGGAGCAAAGGGGGCAGAGGGATTGTTTAAAGAAGGAAATGGGAATGAGGATGGGGGCGGTGTAACATGGTTTATGGCTCTTGCATTTTGTCTGGGATTTTTTGGAGTAAGCTTTGCATTTGGTTACACATTCTTGTTTTGATTTGTTTCTGGTTTTCGTGTTGCACAGTTGCTCAGCGAAAGCAGTTTTATACACAGCAGCAGCAAGGAGAAATGGTTGTGTAGTGTTAATATGCAGTTTTGTTCATGAAAATGGGTTTCTTTTCTTTTCTTTTCTTTTCTTTTTTCTGACCAAAAAGAAATGAATTTCTTTGCAACAATATTGAGAGCACGATCATAAAATACTGTTTTTAAGGTTGCACCGTTTCCTCCCCAGCAGTTGCACAGTTTTTTCATGGTAACAATCTTGGTTAATTCATAAAGCCTCGTTGAAACTCTGATGTCCAGTCTTGCAGCCACCATGGAGCATACATCCACCATATGAACGATAAGGAATTTATTTTATTTGAAAAAAAAAAAAAGGACGCATACATGGGAGTGTTTGATTAAAGAAATGTAAAAGAACTACAAACTATTATGTTACTAGAGATATAATATGATACAACAGATAATAAAAGGAGAGTTAGAGTTCGAAACTCCTCTGTAAAAAAATTAAAAAAAAAAAAGAAAGAAAGAAAAGAAGAAGAAGAAGAAGAAGATAATAATAAAGCTCTTTTCACAGTAATATAGATCAGTAATATGTATCACATCAAACAACTTTTAATTTGTAACTTTATTTTTGTAAATATCAATGTAAGTCTAGCATTTTGTGATTGAAAAAGAGAATAGCAGGGGGTGTAACAGAATCAGTTTTTTTAGTTGAAGATATGCATGAAAGCATCTGCAGGATCCCATGCATGAGAAAAAACAATTGAAAGGAGATAAAAGGGACCTGCTGAACGCATGAAGAGAAGCAAGCACCCGCAGCAACCTTTATTTTCTATATAGATAACATGTATGATGTATGTAAACTGTGTACATATACATTCTGGCTTATATGTACATTCCTATCGAAAGCCTCAGATTAGCATTAGAGGTTATTATTCACGGCGCAGCTTAACTTTCATATGATGGCCATGTGCACATTCCTCAAGTGGTTGTAGCAATCATCACTTGTTTCAAAAAACTCCAAACATGCCCAGCATATGTGCCTCCCACACCTGCACTCAACGTGGTTGCACCCTTCAAATTTCTCGATTGTATAGCCACACACAGGGCAGCTCTTCACATTTTCTTTGTCTCTGCACCACTCCTTAAGAGACGAATCCGGATCCTCCTTGAACTCCTGGTACCTCTCACATGATAGGTATGGATGATACTCTAAGTGGCACCTAGTACAAGTCTCTGCATAACATGCCCCACAAAAAAATGGCTCGCCAGCAGTCCCGGGATCTGCCACTCGATAAACTGATGGACAGTCGGGAGATGGACAAAACCTGTAAGTGCCTCCGCTCAATGCAACAAAGGACCCCACAGAAGCCCTGAAGAGGTCCTCCAACTTCTCGCATAACAAGAGAGACCTCAAATCCATAAGCAAAATAGGAGACCTGCAGCCCTCGTGGGCACAGCGTATTGGAAAACTATCCTGGTTCTTACTTGCAGACTCACACTGCTCCACCAGACACAATTGACAGAACAAATGCCCACAGCCTTCAAGCCGGTAACCATCCTCAACCTCACACAAGCAGATGGGGCATGTTGTTTCATTGTCAAATCTTTCAGTCGAACCATATTTCATCTGCGCAATCTCATAAATAACCTCTTCTACCTTTTGCTTCAACTCTTTGTTACCATGAACGGATATGACATGCCGGCGAGTATTGAGAGCAAACTCAGCCCCAGATACCTTCTCTTTGAGCCCATGGAGATCTGGCCCAAACTTAGACACTACCTCCTTCATCAGGTTGGGAGGCAGATCTCTACCACGGAGATGGATCTCAAGTTGTTTGCTTTCATGAAGGGTCAAAAGGGATTCAACCAATTTCTTCTGTGCCAATGCAACCTTGTCCGGAGAACCAAACACCCGTACATGAAGGCTGTGCCTGTCAAGGAGAATGAAGGTTCCCGTCTCCTGTTGCACTGACTTTTTAAGACAGATGCCATCTCTAGAAAATAGATGCTGTATAATGGTTGGCGTGAGGCTGGCATCATCAATGGTCTTCCCTCTCATAAGCTCTTCCACAGGTCTTCTGACCTCTGCCACAATTTTTGTAGCATTTGCAGATATCTTCACTCGGTAGGAACCATTAGCAGTCTTGTCTAGAGTGCACTCTGCACCTGCGAAAAAGACGAGTGTTACCATGGTAATTGCAGATCAAGATGATCTCATTATCCAGACTATAACTGATCATGCTGCTAACGAACTCATCATGCAAATTTGGATCTTAAACCAAGGCAAAGATTCAAGAAGCTGCTGTCATTTGAAATTCCACAAAGCTCGTCATTAAGCCAAAAAGTAGGACTGTGACACATAAGGGGCAAATAGTATAAAGCCTCCTTTGGTCATTGGTCCACCAGACTTGTTAGTTGGCTAGTACTATCTTCTACAATTACACCATCAACTTTGATAGGTTTTCCATGACTACCCCATGCTCCTGTTACACTTTTCCACTATAACCATCCTAATTCTGAAGTTTCTGGATGACCAAGCAAATAGAAATTAATATTTCTGAATAACCAAGAGAAGTTATTATCTCTCGGTCACATATTTTCTCTACACATTCACCAATATGAATGCAGGAACTAATTTGACGTTATGTGGTTAAGCATAGAACAAAATTATCAGAATCATATGGAAATATGATGACCATTTCAAACTACCGTCAAATACTTTTGCCTCTTCTCATTCTAATCCAGATAGCATTGGCGATTAATAAACATTTGGTGTAATTTCCAAGTCATTGGAATGTGGTACCGAAATCTCCTCATTTGAAAGCTAAAATGTTCTATTTCGTCATAGCAAATGATCAGGAGCCATAAACTGAAAACCACAGAATTTTATAAACCAACAATAATGTGTATATCTTTCATAAATGTAAACATTCATGTAATACCATGATCATTGTATCCAAACATATTATTTAGCCCTGTGCTTGTTAACTAACCGGTCACTTTTTTACCAACCAATCCGTAATAAGATGTCAAGAGATTGTTTCTTTTTTACTATTACCTACTAAAAAAAGAGAAAAACATGAATACAAATCATCCAGAAAAGTAAAGTGCAGTATAGAATAAAGCAATTATCTCACAGGGCAATTAACTATTAATTTTTTTTATAGGTAAGGACAATTAACTCCTAATCACAAAATAACATAACACAAAAGGCTCAATACAAGCCACACAGCGCTAGATTGTAAAGAAGTTCAGGAGGTTGACAGCTACAAATTTTGACAGATTTGAAACCATAGAAATTATTCTTTTTATTTTCATGGATAAATAACAGGATTTAAATGATTCTAAAACAAAAGTGCATCGTGTAAATGTATGTCTTGACTATCTTTATCTAACAAAATGAATTAGCTAGTAAAAAGAACTTCCATCACAACAGCTTCTGTCATGAAACCACATGTGGCTATAATTAAGATGAGAAGAAAAAATAAAAACAAGATAGAATCTAGATTAGAGCTAAAATAAGAAAGAATAAAAAATGCGTGATAATCCCATGACTTGCAACAACTCCAATAAATGAGAAATAAAAAAATAAGCAAGAAAAGTCACAGATGAACATGGGAATATGAAAATGAGACTGCATCCATAGAAGTACCCTTTAAATGCCTGAAGCGTGCAAGTAAGGAATCCAGCTGCTTCTTGATCACAAAATAGATATGCGCGGGGCACGACAATGAGGTATGAAATAACTGCTGGCACTTTATCTTCTGCCATGAAAGACAACCAGGCAATACTTTCCCTTCCAGTTGCTCCAAAGCTGTTGCAGCCTCCAGATGTAATCTTCCATCAAAAGTGATATAAGCTTTCATGAAAGTATCCCTTGGTTCGGGTGGGAAGACCTGAACTTGGCAACAATTAGTGTGAGGGTTCTTTTTAGGCATAAAGTGAGAAATTTCTTTTAAGAGTGCTTCTTCACAAGCACTGCTTGGTGGATTTTCTACAGCAACTCCTCTCACCAGGAAAAAATCCAGGATTCTCCTATTAGTGGCAGACCTCAATATTTCAAAAACTTCAGCCTCAGAAAGTTCTTTATCAATTCCGTTTATCACAACACCATCCGCAGACTTGCTGCTAGGTTCACAACGAACATTCTTCCCTCCTATCAGCAGGTTATGGAATTCATTAACAATGAACTGCACATCAAGTAGATCACATTTTACAATTGCAAACCCCTTACTGGGCCTACGTGGCCAAGAAACTTTAGCTTTAACAGCAGGAAATGAGAACATTTTATAATCTCCAAATGTTGTCCGTGATGGAACTACCCTCACTAAGGAGCTGTTGAATTCAGATCCATTTAGTTCAGCAGCCTTTGCAGCAGCATCAGGAGTAAGAAATGTTACCCTGCCCCACTTCTCTTTGTCATCACCATCCAGTCCAATGCCAGTAAACTTGTGGATAGCACATATACTACCAGAGGCAAACTTCTCGAGAAACATTATAAGCTCCTTATCGTCAATGGCATCCACATTTGAATGATACACGTCAACAGTCAAATATCTCTTTTCAAGCTCCAAATGTTTAATCTCAGCTCCAGATCCAAACAGCGCAATAGAAGGCAAGATACCAGGTCCATGGTATAAGCATTTCTCCATGCATTCACTAAGCAGCAACTTCCGTTCATACTCCAACTCGCCATTGACAAAACCAAAAACCTTTTCCATACCTTCTGAAGAGGCAAATAACCGAATCTCATTCAGGTCAACATTGACCTTGATGCCAATACGTTGATCCATACACTCTGTGCGTATATGAGATTCAAGACGAAGCAGATTACTATTGGACTTCCCACAAAATCTTTTCAGGAGAGTACTACCAAAACCAGTCAACACCCTCACCTGCAACCTCTGGTTTTTCATCTTAGACACATCAAACAGAGGAGGGTAAAGGGTAGACAAAGATTCTATGTCAACAGCAGTTACACAAACCAGATACTCGTTAGAAATTGATAAGATTTCCCCAAAAACTACCCAACTAGGCTTCTGACTGAATATTAGCAATGAACTTGACGGATGAAGCTGAACATGACGTCCCGTGAGTGCCACTTCATAACCAAGTTGATCATACCCGAGTACATGGCTACATTTTCTTGAAGGGAAGAGAGTATAGCCTTTTGCATATATTTATCAAGCTCAGTACACCTACGAGGATCCCACCTCCAGTAACTGGGAATAACAACATCAAGTTCATGATTGAGGCAAGATTCTAACTCCCTAATCGTATCTTGACATCTCCGCATGGATTTGGCGTTGACACTGTTTTCCCAACACCACTTGTTTTTCCTATCTTGAGGCACAGCCTCCCATTCCTTGTAAACAGAGAGAAGAGTAAAGAGGTCACCATTGAGGTGACAAAATTGCACCTTAAGGCAATCAGATTTTAGTTTATCTTCATCACTACCAACTCTGCAAAATATGCTACTGGCATTTGCCATTACAATGGCAAGGACAACTCCCTCACGACGCAAATTATAATCCATGCAGCCAAGAATCAGTTTACCAAGCCGAGGCTCAATACCCAATTTAACTAAATATGTACCTTCGCTGGTTAACTCTAGAACTCCATTACTCCATGTAACAGCTCCTAACTGAACGAGATTTCTGACAGCCATATCAATAGCTTTAGCACTTGGTGCATCAACAAAATCAAAGTTCTGTACATTCTTGACGCCTAAAGCAAGGATCCTAAGAACTGCAACTCCAAGGTGAACTCTACGAATCTCAGGTTCCTGGTTAGGAGGCATAGATTCATAATCAGATACTGAGTAGAGTCTATAACACCTTCCAGGTTCTGTTCTCCCAGCGCGCCCAGCACGTTGATTAGCAGAACTCTGGCTGATCCTGCAAACCTTGAGGACATTCATGCCACTGCCAGGTTCATATTTACTATCTTTAACCATGCCACAATCAATTACATACTTTACTCCAGGAATTGTCAGTGATGTCTCCGCAACATTTGTTGCAAATATGACTTTTCTTTTTCCAAGGTAGTCCTGGAAAACACGTAATTGCTCTTCAAAAGAAAGTTTTCCATGTAAAGCTAATGCAATTGCAGAGGGAGCATTGAACCTTTCACAAGCCCATTCTACTTCCATTTGAGAAGTCAAAAAGGCAAGAACTGTCCCCTCTTTCTCATTTATGTGCACCTCAGTCGCCATCCTCACAACCTCAGGAACATATGAAGCAACAAAACCAGAACCAGAACCTCCTTCTGTCACGCAAGGGACATATTTGACATCAACTGGAAAGTTTCTTCCCACCACGTGAAAGATTCTACAATTAAAAAAGTACTCTGAGAGCTGGTTTGCATCAGCAGTAGCAGACATTATAATAAGCCGTAAATCCGATCTCCGACACAATAAACTCTTGATCAATGCCAAAAGGAGATCAGTATTTAAACTCCTCTCATGGGCCTCATCAACTATGATGCATGATATCCCAGATAAATTATTATCATTCATGTAATGTTGCAGTAAACAGTGGTCCGTCATATATATTACCTCAGAATCAAATGGTCGAATAGATGAAGATGTTTTGCAGCAAATGATTGGTTTATTTTCATTACACCCAATGTTTTCTTCTCTCACTCTCTCAGCCAATGAGATGGCAGCTATCTTGCGAGGCTGAGTACATATAATGGAGTCATCGGCAGCAACTCCTGAGTCCACAAGAAATTGAACCAACTGTGTACTCTTCCCTGAACCCGTCTCTCCAATCAATACCAGTATCTGTGCAAATGGCAGTCAGAAGAAAGACCAAAACCAGATATCAAGAGAAATCAATTCAGATATCTACGACAGTTTAAGGACTTTTTTAACCTTAATCATGAATCGAGTCTTTTTAACGGGAAAAAAATCCTAACCAGCACAGTAAACATCAAGTGATTCCTTACAAAAGAATCACCCGTCCATATGATTCAGCCTAGAATTGCATGCTTCATCACCCATTTCTAATAACTGTAATACCTTTTTGATTAGTAATAATAGTGTAATACCTGAAAGCATATAAGTACAACTGTACAAGCATATGCTCTATTTTCTTAAAGGTCCTGGTTAGAAATCTGTTCTCAGTGGGGCAATCCAGAATATAAGGTCTTGTTTGTTTAACAAGGTATTCTCAAGTATACTCAGATATTTCCTTCCCAAACATCACTTAAGCACAAAACAATTTTCAATTTCAAATTTTCAACTTTTTCATCTAGTCATTACCTAATCATTATCCAAACAAAAAACTCAAATATAATTTTCCCATACTTCCAAACAAAATACAAAAAACAATACAACTTTTTCAAATTTCAAAACAAAAATTATATTCAAACAATTTTTTTACTTTATAATATTTTTATTTAACTTTTCCTCTCTTCTTTTCCAAAACCTAATAAAACATCTTAACTCAAACCATTCTACTACTATTCACAAACCATTTCACCACTATTCACATATATTATGAGATATTCTAAGGGCTCGGGTTTTTGTTTTTTTGTTTTTTTAGCTCCAAATACCACTGGGAATTAATAGATCATATCAATATCTCAAGGACCAAAAAACAATGTGCAATATTTGAAAGAACAATACTAAGTTAATCTGTAAGATTTCTGCATAGCTTCCCAGTCTTAAAAGAGAACCAAACATTAATTAAAAAAAAAAAGCCTGCAGAAACATGAGCTTGTGATTTCTACCAAGCCCTGAATTGGAGTAATCTTGAAACATAACATGATATCCTAATTTCTCAATCAAACAGACTGAAGCCCATATCATCGTCTGATTCCTCTTTCTCTTCCACCTTTTCCTCTTTCTTTGGCTCTACTGCAGCAGCAGCACGGCCGCCGCCACCTGTTGCTGCAACTGCAACACCACCACCACCACCAGAAGGGACAGATGCCAATTTCAGAAGGGACAGATGCCAATTTCTCTCTTCCAGATGCAATAAGCTCAGTAATGTCTTTACCCTTCACCTCAGACAGGAGCAGCTCAATCTTATCATCATCAACTTCAGCTCCAACGGATCCAAGGATGTCTTTCAAATTCTCAGCTGAAGGGCTTATGTTCCCTCCCAAAACAGCCAGCAAATAGGCAGCTATCACCTTCATTTTGCTTTTTCTATGAGGGCTAGTGAATCTGAGAGAATGGAAATGAGCGCAACACAGCCACTCTAAGGACTCGTTTGGATACTAAGAATATTTCAAAATATCTATGAATAATAGTGAAATAGTCTTTTTTTTATTGACATCGGGTGTCCAGGAACAGCGTCCCGACTAATCCCGGGGGTAATAGTAGTGAAAGAGTCTGCGAATAGTAGTAAAATAATTTGAGTTAAGATGTTTTATTGGGTTTTGGAAAAGAAGAGAAGAGGTTTTGAGAATACCTGAGATCAATTGTGTTCTCAAACAGACCCTAATTGTCCAAACAAGCCCTAAGTGTTACTTCTTTCTCTCCATGTTATTTTCATGGTGTGCACCTTACATGGAATTGTAGCCAGCAACACATCGAGCATTCTTGCACACCACACAAAATTTCACTCGTACTTCCCTCCCACTTTCCACACCACTTCCCATTGAATGGTGAAAAATATGCAAATTTTCATCAACTAGGATTTACTATAGTGAAAGCACACATCTTAAGTTCCCTTAATCCTTTCAAGGCCGCATTGACCACTTAAAGTAATATATAATTAAAGACTAGATGGTTACACTAAAAAAAGCGCGGAAAACTCAGAAAAAATTTGAACTTGATCAACTCCTTCCCTAGCCTCCAAGAAACACAAAAGATTTACCTCCTGACTTGTCAAAACGGAAAAAGAAAATAAACAAACCTGTTGAACATGAACTTGATGAAGAATCTCCTTCCTGTAAGCATAAATGGGCAGCCCATCCTCAAGCCGCCGACACTCCCGCGAAACCAAGCAAAAAATCCGATTCCAATCAATAACCTCACCGAACCTAAACAATTCCATGGCCTCTTCACCAATCTCCTCCTCTTCATTCTTCTTTCCTTCCAAATGATCCAGTATACAGTTCATTGCAGACTTAAACTCTACCAAACGCTTTGCGATCAAGTCCCTCTCGGTAATCAGCCCCTTCTTCTTATTGTAGAGCTGGTCACTCACGCCGAGACGGTTCGGCTTACTTAGCATAGCCGTGATCTTGTCAATCTCCTCCGACGTGCGCTGGAGCTTCTTGCGCCATCTCTTAACTTCCTCTCCGTCTATCAGCCGGCGCACGCGGTCCATGAACAGGGTTTGGAGCCGGTCCCGAAGCTCAACGCTATCGGACGGGACCGAGACGTTGAGTATGACCCTCGGCTCGAAACCGTGAGCCCCGTCGAAGCGCAAGCCCCAGAGATGGACCAGCACTCCCAGAGCATCCGTCCATTGAGAGTAATACAAGGCTCCGGCGACGGGACAGGATTTCAAGACTTTGAAATTCTGCGGCGAAGGTTTGCATTGTGCGATCAAGGACTCGACATTCGTTCTTTGTATGTCTCTGCCGTTCGAGCGAAGCTCGATGACGAAGTTATGGCGAAAGGAAGTAGCGGTTGGCACCGGAGAACGATCAAGACGTTGGTTCGCTGAGAAATTGCGGAAACGGAGGCAGTGGGGAGCGAGCACGGAGTGCTTCCGTTGGGTTCGCTGGAAGGTGGAGTTAGGAGGGTAACAAGTTTTCCTCATGGCACATAGACAGGGAGGGAAAGGAAAACCCTAAGAAAGCAGTGCACTATGACAGTGAAGAAATTCGAGAAACAGAGACTTCAGAGAGACAGAGAGAAGTAAGGTAGGTTGGACGGTGACAGACAAGAAAATGAAGAGCTAATATATCCAATTTATTTATTTATTTATTTATTTATTATTTTTGTCTTCGGGCACAGTTCGGTTACGTACTGTACGTGGAAGAAGCCAGAAGGGCCATTAAGAAAGAATTGTATAGAGGGTGGACTCTTCTGTGAGTACGAGACATTAGACTTGAGAGTCGACCGTCTTCTAAAGGGCATCCTCGGCTTTGGTTAGCGTGCAAGGCGAAGCAGACGAAGATATTTGTAAAACAAACATTATATTTTAATCCTCTTTTTTTTTAATTAATTTTGTTTCCAAAGCATTTAGGTGTTAGGACTCCTTTTAAGGTTGTTGTCCAATTCCAAGATATTTGACATATGCCACGACTTATTATGAGTTATTTCTTTTTGTCAAACAATTCTTGCGTCGAGTAATTCATGCATATGTTTTTATTTGTAAACTTGCATTCTATGGAAAGGAAAACAAGAGAATTGAATAATAATAATAATAATAATTGAACGTGAAAAATTGATGAATCGTAATAATCTTTCTTGCATGGTGATGATTATACTATGCAAGAACGCCCGATTACATACCGCACCATGCAAGAAAGATGATTACTATTTATTCTACATTATTGTTTTAAGCTTCCATGATCCGGACGTGTTTTCAATATGGCATTACTAGCTCAAAACAATCCTAAAGATTATTGATCATCTCTACTCTTTGTCAACACATTCAATGCAAAGTCAAGGATCAAATCGTCATATGTTTGGAGAAGTTATGGTCATCTCCGAGATCTCCGCGATCTCTTGATGATGGGTCTTTTACAAAGAGTCGGAACTTTTCATAAAATCAAAATATGAAAACATGTGTATCCTAAAACCTATCTTCTTGGTGTACTCCTAAATTGGCTTTTACTTTCTTTTTTTTTTAAAGGCGTAGTTAATTAATTAAGAAAATATTAATAGATAGTTTTAGAATATAAATGACTTAGTAATCTCATCTTATCATAAAATAACACGTAATTCAGATTAATTATATAAATTTTAATTTTAATTGACATTATATCATAAGATAAGATAAGAGTATCATGTGTAACACTCAATAGTAGAATCTAACACTTGTGAAAAAAGATTTCTTAGAAGAATAAAAATCTATTAATTGCCTATCAGCCCATAGTTAATTGACAAGGGCATATTTGTTTACAATAAAAGTATGATTAATCTTGATTATTGTAGGTTCCATTTGTCACCTTGAATTAGAGACAACTTATCTTCTCTTATGGAATTGTCCAGTGGCAATGCATTGCATGGAATATGTGTGCTTGAAAACTGTGAAAATGTAGCAACGAGCATGATGATCTTATTACAAGAGTAATATTACATACTATATCCTCATCTCACTTTCATTTCATTATGTCGACACTTTATCATTCTTGAATCAGGTTTTATTCTTATTTTTTAAAATTAAGATAAAAGGTATTGCCAACTCGTCTTGGGTACAACTATTGAAAATCTGAAAAAGAATGGTGTATAGTAAAAAGAATTAAATTGAATTGATGGCGATTAAATAACTAGGAACCTTCTGTTTATGAGAAACAAAATAATTCCTGGAGAGAGTTTGAGGTCCCGTTTGGAACTTCAACTCAGTTCAGTCTAATTTTAAGCTGAGTCTGACATCCAAACACTCAACTTTCAAATTACTAAACTCATTTCAACTCAAAATATCTTTACAAGTAGAACCTATAATCTTTTTCAACTCAACACATCTTTACATGCGGGACCCACGATTTTTTTCAACTTTCTATAAATACATCTAAATTTATATTAATATCCAAATACATCTAAATTCATCTTAGATAAATCTCACAAAACTCATTCCACCATCTTAACTCATTAATATTCATAAAGAACTAACTCTATACACGAGCCTTTAATGTTTAATGCATCCAAACCAATAAATTTGGTACAGAGTATACCATTCATATAAAGTAACAAAACTCCATAAAAAAATCCATCTTTAACTTTTTTTCTAAATTTTTGAACTTTTTAAGGAAAGTCTTCACAAGCAGTTACCAGTTTTTTGAACATTTTAAAAGTAAAGCCTTCAAAGAAATAATAAATTGGGAAATGGTGATATTGGGTCAATCTAAATGTGTAGGATTATGATGGAGGAATTATTATTAAAAAATAAGTCATTAATATTGATTTTAGTCAATAAAAAGAATTACGTACCCTTAAAACTTCACTAAGGTGACAAGGTCATAGGTAGTGCGCACACACTAATATAAGCATAGTCGTTTGTAAATATTAATATCTTAAGAGACAAAAAATATATTTGCAGTTTAATGATATTTTTATTCTTAATATTAAATATATTATAATGATAGACATATAACTCTATTTATACAGCCATATTTTGAAACAATGATATTTTAATACAATGATAATATATTTATAATTATTATATAAAAATATATTTAATTTAAAATATGATTGTAAAAAAATTGTGTATGAAATTGTCTCCATACTTTCAACCCCGTATAAAGAAAAGAAAATCTATCATTATAACAGGAGAAAGGAAAAAAACTCATATCATCTTATACATACTTTGTGACTGAACTTTTGCAATTAAATGACAAAAGTAATATATATATATATATATATATATATATATAGTATTATTTATTTTTACACATTATATCTAAAATAATGTTGATATAGTCTCTGACTGTGTAAATTTCACGCACTTCTTTTAAAAAAAGTATCTTTTTCATGTGAATCTCATATTTACCTACTTTTTTTTAAAGGGAGTGCGAAATTTGCACACTCTATGATTGAAAATATTATTTCTCTTATATTTATTCCCTCTTCTCACTAGAGTTGGGCCTGCCTCATCCTACACCCATCTAGCCAAGGCTAGGGTCACAGCCCATAGATTGGGGCATGCATGCGGATACCCGCATGCAATTGGGAGCCGAGCGCGAGGTTTACCACATTCACCCAACCTAGCCCATATTATATACACACACACATATATATATATATATATATATTTCAAAAAAGAAAAAATAACTTTTTTTAATAAAACAACATCGTTTTCTATTAGGTTTAGTTTAAAAACATCTCCCCCGCCCTGGCCCGCTCCCTTTCTTTCCCTTTCATTCCTCTCTATCACTGTTGCCATTGCCTATCTTTTAGAGTCTCTCCCTCTAGCCATTGCAACTTACCCCCACTCGGCTCAGGTATCTCTCTCTGTCTCTATCTCTCTCTCTCACACACACACATAATGAGTCAATGCGTTGTTGAGCCACTGGGCGTGGCACCATGGGCGATGGGTGGACGGCCCTGGGGGCCTATTCGCCCCTCGTCAGTCGGACGAGCGCACCAATCACCCCCTGTGGGGCAGGGCCGATGCTCAAGCATGATGATTTTATTGCAAGAGTAATATTGCATACCATATTCTCATATCCCTTTAATTCATTATGTAAGATATGATACTTTATTGTTGTTGAATCATCTTTTATTTTTATTTTTTAAAATAAAGATTAAAAGGTAATGCTAGGTTGCTTCCTAATCTTCCATACAATTATGGAGAATCTGGAAAAGAAGGGTGTATAATGAAATGATGATTTTATTACATTTTATCATTTTATCATAATGATTTTATTATAAGAGTAATATTGCATCAATTCTTCTAGGGGCAGTCGACCCTTTCAAACGATGCGCAGTCGGCCCTTAGAATAATATTTTTTAATTGCCACATCAATTAAAAAAAAAAAAGAAGAAGAACAAGAAATGCGGGAAAGATGCTACTGTTGGTTTCTTCTTCAAGTTTTTTTTTCTTCCGAAATATTCTGAGCTATGTGGAAAAGTGGAAAAAACTTTCATATTGTGCTTGCTTTGATTGTTGAAAGAAAGTGGAAAAAAATTAGAAAAACGTTGAGTTCAGTCGCATAGGATAGGCGTCATCATCTTCTTGTACATCTAGTCTTCGACATTTCTTCTGTAAATATACCAATTTAAGAAAGTTACTAGACACGCAAATCATCAACGTGAATTTAATCATACACAGTAGTTTTGCAGTGCTCAGCCGCATCTTTTTCTAAAGTTTTCACAAATTAGATGACAGCTTGTATATTTCAATATAATATATATTTATCTAGTTCTCTATTTTCTTCATATTTTATACAGCCTTGTTTGGTGGATTTAAAGGGGTATATCAAGGGTAAGCTTCCAATAATCTTATTCGACGAGAAATTAAGAACAAGGGAGTCACAGTATGTTTGAGGAGAGGGACGTGGCTTCGAGGGGATAACGAAAGAGGACTCTCGTGAGGAGCAGAGAGGGAGCAGAGAGGGAGGGAAGTCGGCTGCTAGAAAGAAAAATTACAAAAAGGGAAACAAGTTTGGTCTGAAAAGTTGCAGAGAATGAGGAAGCAGGAAAGTTTGGAAGAATGAAAAATGATTCAAAACGGTGCGTTTCGTCATGTTTGTCATATCAACAACCGCTTATGCGACGCTTACCCCAAGTGACTCAACTAAGTGTTTTTCATATTACATATTATATTCTTATCTCACTTTCATTTTATTATATAAGATATGACACTTTATCGTTGTTGAATCATTTTTTATTTTTATTTTTTAAAACTAAGATTAAAAGGTAATGCCACCTTGTCTTGTGTACAATTAAGGATGTATAGTGAAATGAATTAAATTAAATTGATGGCGAGTAAATAACTATGAACATTCTAGTTATGAGAAATAAAAGAATTCATGAAGAGAGTTTTAATGTTTTATATTGGTACAGAATTTACCATTCATACAAAGTAACAAAACTCTATAAAAAAAACCATCGTTTAATTTTTTTTTTTTTTCTAAATTTTTGAACTTTTTAAGGAAAGTCTTAAAACGAATAATAAATTGAAAAATGGTAATCTTTGGGTCAATTTTAATGTGTATGATTACGAGAGAGGAAAGTCTTACGCACTCTACAACTGCATATAGAATTACTCGAAAAGAGAAATAATGGTTACAGTCGTGTAATCATTTTGAAAAAAAATTATTAAATACAGGACTCACATTAAAAAATAATAATTTTTTAATAGTGGATCATATTCTTTTTCAAAACGGCTGCACGATATTTATGCACTCTATGACTGTATGTAGCATTACTCATGTAACATAAGTCACGTCATTTTATATATTAATTATAAGAAATGATATTTGTAGTCATAGAATGTACAAGCGCTACACACTCATTTTGAACAAATGAATAAATATAGAACTCATATAAAAAATGAGTACAAATAGAGTGTGTGACGCTTGTACAACCTATGATTGTATCTACTATTACTCATCAATTTTTATAAAATCTATTTGTAGACCTAATACTACTATAAAACAATATATTCCATATATATTTTAGTTAATCATCGGTGGTTTGAATATTTGAAGTTTGAAAATATCTTAAAGGAATTTTAGCTTACATTAAAACCTTACAGGAATTTTAACTTGATAAATGCTTAAATTTAAAGTTCGGAAGACATAATGTTAAATTTATCTCAAGAGAAAGAGATAAACATATAAAGTAATATTTATTACTACTAATTTTTTTGGATAACATCCATCTTTTTTCTATTTAAAATTTGTAAGTTTGTGCAACAATTTAGAAGAATCTTTTTTTTTTCTTTTGTAATTGAAGGATAATAATAAACTATTAAATCTATATAACATAAATTTTTTAACAAAAATATATTTATAAATAGGAAAATGCTAGTATGCCCTATAAGTTTGTCTCTCATTTTGATTGCTCGTGTATTTAATTTTTTTACTTAATAATTAAGGAAGTGACTTTTAATATATTTATCTATTTTTTATTTTTTAAAAATATTTAAAATTGTTCTAAAAATATAAAAAATAAAATATAAAAATGTACTAAAGGACACGCCCAACAATCAAGGCTAGACAAAACGCACTACTCTTATAAATATGACTTAATATAATATATAATACACACAAGAAATTATAATAAAAGGAATGTTACAAATTAACGTATTATACTGATTTAAAATATTTTTTAAATAAATAATATTTATAGTTATAGACGTGATATTAATATATATAATTTTAAAAAAATTAAATAAATATAAAATTTATATAAAAAAATTTAATTTTTAACAATAAATTGCGTCTGTATTTCATTAGTCAATTGCGGCTTGTTTCTTGACAGTAAAGTTTATCGGAAGCTTGTCGTGGAATTCGGAACTTAGAATTGCACTTGCAGATCCCAAGACTTCTACACCACGTCAACGTCGGAGGCTCACTCCTAGTACTTTTTATAAGATAGAAAGGACAATGCTAGATGCACGATTGTATTTTCATATTTTGTACTTAATCAAATTAATTCATTTCAAATAAATTATTAATAAAATTTTAATTTTTTTTTAATTTTTCATAAAAAAAAAATTAAATTCATCTCAATCTATTTTATACACTTCAAGTTAAAAAAATTAAATCATCTCAATTTAAAAGAAAATAAACTCATTTTAATGAAACTAACAAAATATTAATATTCACAACTCAACTCAACTCATCTTATCTCATTTCAACATCTAAACGTAATGTGCGCTTTAAATATGCACACTAGTGTAAATAATTTTTTTTAACATTTTTTAAACATTTGTAATCATTAAGAAAAATAAAAAATATAAACTCACTAATAATTATTTCTTTAATCATTAAAAAAATTAATAGAATTTAAATATATGAATAGGTAAATTTGATGTGCATATTTAAGAGTGATACGTTCATTTTCCAAACAAAAGAAAAACAAAAAATTCCGACCCGAAACTCGTGCTGCTTCAAATTAGGTACAAAAGTTGTCATACAGATTAGCATTAGATTTGGCTGATAAGAGAAAATAACTCACCCTTCTCAATCCTTCAGATCTTTTTACTCGATGCAGACAATCTATAAAAAATATCTTTTTTCACGATCATGTTTTAAATTAAATATGTTTTTATAGAATAATTTTATCATTTTATTAAAATAGACGTATTTCAAAATATGACTGTATAAAGAGATCGATATTTAAATATTTACAAATGACTATGCTTATATATATATATATCAATAATTTGTTTTCAATAGAGTAATATTATATGCAGTCGTAGAGTACGTAAATACCGTACAGTCGCTTTGAAAAAAAATAAAAAATTATTATTTTTTAATGTAAGTTTCGTATTTAATAATTTTTTTCAAAATGATTACGTAACGTTTGTTATATTAAGAAATATCAAAATATACTTTGGGGGCGAAATTACACTGTTCAGACTGTCATACTATTCATAACATACATATTTATAATTACACTGCAGAAACCTTAATTTTTATTTTTTAGAGTTATTCACTCGAATGAGATTCGAGTGAATTCTCTATCTGAAGTTCGCTCGAGTGAACTCTCTGCGTGAGTTTCACTCGAGCGACTTGTCACACAAATGTCGAGCAGACGTTCTGTTTGGCATTTCTCGAATAAAAAACAGTGTCAAAAACTTTCCCGTCATAGCTCAAGTCTCATTGAAAATCTACCAAAAAATCATAACGTTTCCTTGTCGGATCGGATTGGATCATCAAATTGGACCGACACAATAATAAACCAGGCTCCACAAACCTAATAGATATGAGAATTGGATTTTATCTGTTATTGAAGATTGGTGCCATCTTAACGAACTCAAAGATTATTGATAAGGAAAATGTTGTTTGTACTGAGTTTGATATAATATAATTTAAAGGTGTGTTTCAAAATACAAGTATTATAAGATATTTCATTCTCAAATATCACTCAATCATAATATACTTTGTTAGCAAGGCATGCAATGATGGTAGAAGACAATGTTTAATGATAGCATCAACGTCTATTCTTTCTTCGGTCTTTGTTAGATATTGCTACGTAAATGAATCTCTTTCTAAGTCATGCATTCCTCATTATGAATGAAATATATTTCTCACTACAAGGGGAATCACCTTTACCGGTGATTCACTTTCGCTGGCAAAACCAACAAAATCGCCGCCTCTCACCTATCCCAGCGATTTATAAATCGCTGGAGGTTCACCGGTATTAAAGCCCCACATTTGATCTACTCCAACGGAAGCTAAAAATCACCGGCAAAGATTTTCTTTCTTGGAGATTTTCTTTCGCCGTAAATAGTACCTTTTATCGCCGCAATTGCAAGATACGATTCAGTTGTTAATCGTTGGGAAAGATTAATTCCAGCGATTTAATATTGTCGCTAAAAGAGAGAAAATCGCCGGAAATATATTTTTCCAGCGATTTTTTGAAATCACCGCAATTGACTAAACGGCTTTAAAATAATAATTGCGACGATAAGAGTGCGCTAGTATAGATCAATACCAGCGATTTAAAAATCGCTGCAATTAAGTTATTGGTTTTGTGAACTCAATTGCAGCGATTTAAAAATCGTTGGTATTGATCTATACTGGCGAATTTTAATCGCCGGAAAAGATATTTCACAAAATATAAAATAAAATAAAAAAAACCCACAAAATTAATCCTGATAAACTATACCCAAGCTATACTTCATATTAGAGACCCTTATATATAATATATGTATATATAACTATAAGATATAAGTAACATATGAACTAAACCCTAAAGCTAGATAAATAGTATGGATTATTTATAAGGAGCCTCTTGTAAAGCAAATACATGAATTTATTCTCCAAGAAAAAAATGATTTGATGTAGTGCAGAAATAAACCTGTATGGCACGTACAGGAGCCAAAACTAAGTGAAACTAGCCCAACAATAAGGCACAATCATCAACTTGGCATGAAAGAAAAATCTAAGGAAATACAGAACATAATGCACAAAATCTCACAATATAAATCTCAAACTATTTAGGCAGCACATTCTGTTGCAATGAATCATACACAATATAAAATCATATATCCTTTATTTGTTTCTTTGACTTCCACAACATGGGAATGAGATTTTCTTCAAGATGGACTTCTTCAAGTTTTATGAAGCTCACTACTTTAAACACAAGCCATTTAGAAGTCATACTCAAACTGATTTGCAAAAATTGCAGAGGTAGATGAATCTACCACAAAATCCACATACTCAAACGACAAGTTCTTCACCAATTGTATCACTCTTGATGAGATAATAGCAGTACAATAGGTAATAAAAGTATACTTAATGGGTAATATATCCATACATATGGAGTGCAAGGTGATGGTGAAGATATAAGCTGAAGGAGAAGCATAAATGACATTTGACAGCTTGCTGTCAAATAAAGGCCATTGAGTTTTCTACATGAAAGATATATGAAGATCGTGGGTTAAGAATGTAGAAATGATAGGAATTGACTTAGAAATGGAAGAGAACAAGGAAGTATAAAAAATCTAGAAATTTCACTATTAAAATAGCATTTGACAGCTTGTTAGTAACTTGTTGGAACCAAATTAAATGAAGAGCTAAAGCTCACAAGATGGCTGCTTTTTGTCCCTTGTTTTCAATCTTTGGATACAAACAAATAACTTTGGTTGACAATAAGATGCAAATAAAAAATGGAGATGAAATGGACTGGTTGAAGAAGCAAAACAGAGTGCATAGTCAAATTTTCTGCACTACCATGGACAACTAGCAGCTTTGGTACATTCATGCTCTTAAACATCCCTCATTTAATTGCAATCTCAACTACATAACCCAAGCATACTAGATTTGAAGAAAACCTGAGAATTCACATCATTTTTGTGTGAAAGCATAGCATAAACAGCAAGAGTAGCTCTCGACAAACCAAAAAATTCTAATCAAACCTACTAATTTGAATAAAATCCTCATTGCTTACATAGGCTATTATCTTGAAGAAAAGTGTTAAAAATAATATATTCTCATCTCCACTAGTTTAACACATAGTCATAAAGGGTTAAACATAGTCAAAACATGATTCAAACTCAATATTTAAAACATAAGATCTTCTCAATATTAAAAAGAGTAGATCATGTTCATGCAGGCATAAACCACATTCTATTTTTAATCCTTTAAATCATGTTTATGCAAGTGATAAAATAGTACGACTCCATCCACCCACCTGCACAAAGGAACAAGAAAACTTCACTGCCAAGAAATATGCAATTCCCTCATCCATAAAACAAAACCTACACACCATATATCAAACTAAAGTGTACTATCTACATACTTGAAATTTTATAGAAGGAAAAGTTAACTTTATTATAGAAGGAAATGGTAATTGAGTTAGGAGTTTAGATAGAGAGTCATAAATCTAACTTGGTAGCAACCTGTAAAAATAGAATTGAACACAAACAAAATTAAGACTTTTTTCAGGGATAATTTTAGAGTTAATTTGGTAAATCTCATGAACAAGATCAAGATTTTCAATAAATAAACAGGCCGACTAATTACTTAGCAAGTGGTCTAACAAATAACTACTTGAATGCTACAATGTATATGGATGCTGAAGTGAGAGGACATATTTAGGTTACCCTGTCCATGTTCTATCAAACAAGGAGGAAAATTCATAACATTCCTGAGCAATAAATGTGAAACCCAAACTTACAAATAGAGGTAACCTAATTTCAACTCAGAATAACAACAGTAATAATGACTAACTCTTGTCATTGACCTGTTTCTCAAGCTCCCTAGCTCTAGCCTCTGCCTCCTCACGTCTTCCTTCAGCGCGTCTAAGCTGTAAAACATTCTTGGACATCAATGTCATAAATCACAAGTAACAATGCATAAAAATAAGTTTATTTTGAGTTTGGACTGCACACCTTATCAATAATGACATCATTTTCTTCTTGTAGCATGTCAAGCTGCAATTTTGATACAGTTTGCTATAATTACATTTCAAATTCTAAAAAATGCTAGCTCATAAAAAAAATGCTATGCTAAAAGTTGGTACAAACCCTATATGGCTTCTTTTTAATATATTTCAAGGGCTATTAGTGACTGTTGTGAAAGCATAATTGATGGATGTGAATGGCATACCTCATCGCGAAGGGCAGAAGCCTCAGACAAAAAGTACCAATGCATAAACATAAAATTCCAAGTAGCCATACATCTTTCTTTCAAGATAGTAACTTATTCACAGGATCCCAAGATAGGTATCCTTCAAATGTTTCAATCTTCAAATTGAATAAAGGCCTCAGTAAAAGCTGAAAAAAAAAACAACAAAAATGATGGGTACAAAGAGAAAACAATGCATCCCTGAACAAGAACCCACAACTTTTTCAGAGACATTACATACTAAAATCTATGGGAAGAAAAAACAGAAGAAAAGAAGAATCGAAACTCACAATGGAGGGGTAGATCAGTAGCAAACCACGTGGGGGCCGTGGTTTGCGAACAGAGCAAGGGAGAGAGGGAGGGCCTTGGGCTAGGTGTGGAGGAGGGGGGCTTCGACGGAGGACTGGCGATGGCGTCGAGGTGTGAGTGGTGGCAAACGGTGCCCCTAACGACGACGACATAGAGAAATCCGAGAGAGAGAGAGGTTGAAGCCTGATTCGGGGGAAAGGATATTCCCGCCATGGGGGCTGGGGGAGAAGGAGGGGGTGGCCGTCAGGGTGGCGGTGGCGTGGTGGGTCGATGGCGACAGGCTGTGCGCGGCGGCATGGGTTGAGGGAGAAGAGGGATTGGGAAGGCAGAGCGGGAGGGGGAAAGAAATGAGAGGAAAATGTAACGCGGGTGGTTTAAATTTAATTTCACTTTTCTGGCGATTTGGATTTTTCGCTAATAACATTTAATTTACTAGATATGCTCTTACGGCGAAAATACGATGAATATTTTCACCGCAAATAGTATCTGTTGCTCAATTTGCGACGATATTAAAATCGCCGCAAAAAGTAGAGGTAATTTCTTCTCCATCATCTCAAAAATTCGAGATGGAAAGCAAGCGGTGACTTAGAAATCGCCGCAAATAATGTTTATTAGTTGTATTTTTGTTGCGACGATATTAAAATCGTTGGGAAATGTCTAAATTGTTTAAAAGGCTATTTCCAGCGTTTTTTATTCACTGCAAAACTAGCTATTATATATGGTGATTTTCCCATTCGCCGTAATTAAAACACTGCTACAGTTTCTATTATTATTTGCGATGACCCAAAATTTCCGCAAAATGTTAAATAGTCGCCGCAAATAAATGAACAATAATTCATGTAACATCAGATTTTTGGATACATTACTTTGAATTTCAGCAGTGAAAAGAAAATCGCTGCAAATAAGAGTTAATTATAGTGATTTTTTTTGCGACGTTAATAAA